>NC_083770.1:38221779-38226779 GCF_963514075.1 Conger conger
AAAATTAGTAAAAGAACCAACCGCCCAGCAGGACACGGGGTTCCAGCCCGTCTCCGGCCAGACCCTTCCCTCGTCTGTGGGCCGGGGCGGGGGTGGTGGGGGCTGTCAGGGGTGGAAAACCCTATTTGTTTATCCCTGTGTGCGGGCGGCCATCACAGCTCCCTCTCGCCGGGGGAGACCCGCCGTTGCCGCGGGCAACAGATAAAAATTGCTGTTAACCACAGCAGGGCCCGCAACGCATCAATCACACGCCCCAGATAAAGGCCCACAGCCCGGGGAGGGAACGGGCGGACGGCAGCTTTCAAACGCCGTTCCAGGGGCTGCACATGCCCTGTGGCGGGACGGCGGGATGGAGGGCTTCGGGGAGGGGAGGGGGGCTTTATTTCTGCCCCCCCCTGGACACCTTTGATTTAGTTTTTTTTTTTTTCTTTGGTTGTTGTTGAAGGAGAAGGAGGGGGGCTGTTAACACAAAGGCTGCTCTGGGCCAGTCCCCGTCTGAGTGAAAACATGGACATGGTAAATTAGGAGAGCGGCCTGTCTGTCTGTCTGTCTGTCTGTCTAATGTCCAGCCTTACAAAGTGAACCCCCTTAGCTCAACTCACACTAAGCGCCTGCTTCTGACTCGCACACTGAAGTAAACTCCCTCTTTTAACCGCTGTTCTCTCCACTGCTATGCTGACTTACTCCCTCACTCTCCTGTTGTTGTCTGGGACTTGATCGTTTTACTGTATTGTTTGAGTCCTCCTTGCAAAGGGGATTCTGATCTCTGTGGGGCATTTCTGGATAAATGAAGTTTAAACCAGAACAAGTCTGCACAGTACAGGTCTATGAAATCACGTATGGAGGGATAATTTATGCATGCTGCGTGGAGTTCATTTGAAGGGTGTTGCACGAAAAGACGACTATCGTGAACTTTCAAATATAGTATCAGTGTAAGCTCTACGCTCCAGTTGTGTTTGTAACCCGTTAAGGCGTTAATGTTCTGTTGGAGTGCCTTTAATAGACCATTTGAGCTTATTTACCTGGATTTGAGTCGGTTTGCATCATTCTGGCCGTTCGTGATAAGACTGTGTATCCTATCGGAAAACTTGTTAAAGAAATGTCGTTTTTTCAGTCCTGTCCCACCATTAAAAACTAAACCTTTGGGGTAAGATCAGGAACCCCCAAACTGTACTGGGACCGTTTGACCTGGGGTTGTCCAGTGTTACCCAAAAAGGCCTGTGTGGGTGCAGGTTTTTGTTTTAGCCCAACACCACGGTCTCTGATTGTGCTTTAAACTCTGATTAAACTCTTCATTGAAGATCATGATGGGTTAATTAGTAGAATGGGGTGTCTTAGTGCTGGGCTGAAACAGAAACCTTCCCCCACACTGGCCCTTGGTGCTGGGTCAGAGAGAAACCCACACCAGCTCTGTGTGTGCGTGTGTATGTTAGTGTACGTGTGCATGTGTTTGTTAAGTACTCTGTTCAGGTAAGATTGTTCAGGTAAGACCCCCTGCTTTTGACAGAGAGGCTGTGGCAGGTGCTGATTTCAGCCACAAACACACGCACAGTATACACACACACACAGTATACACATACTCTCTCTCACTCACACGCTCACACACACACTCACACTCACACACACAGTATACACACACACACACACACACACACTATACACATGCTCTCTCACACACACACACACTCACACGCTCACACGCACAGTATACACACACACACACACACACACACACACAGAGTATACACACACTCTCACACACACTCACACGCTCACACACACACACACACACGCACTCACAGTATATACACACTGGCAGTATTCACACTCACACACTCATAGTATATACACACACACACATACTCACAGTATACTCATACACACATTCACAGTATATACACACATGCACACACACACACACACACCCAACCCATATCTGTCTCACACATACTGTACGCACGCACACTCACTCCACACTGTCTCACTTTCTCACACACACACTCTCACACTTACACACACACTCACACACACTCACACACTCACACACACACACACGTCTGCGCTCAACTGCTTCACCTCAAGTACATTTGGCACCGAGAGAATGTTTACACTGGGAGAGACGGTTTAAAACAGGAAATAAAGTCGCTTTGCTGGTTTTTTAGTTGTCGTTTATCAGAGAATAAATCCTGTCAGGATGTGTGTGCTGTGGTCTTGTGAAGCAGTTCCGGCCTCTTTAATTCCCCCCTCCGCTCTAAACAAGCGCACAGATGATGTCACCGCACGGTGAGACTACACACAGCACAATCAAGCCTCAATTATACACCACTTCCGCGTATAAAACCTTTAAACGCGAGCTTAAATGCCTAAACGAAGGCCCTAATGAATACCCAGGGTGTTCGCCAATTCTCAGAGATGTTACTGCGCTTTTTTACGATCCATTATAACCTACAATTTGCATCAGCAAATTGCAACGCTTCATATCATTATCTGGCTTTAAAAAAAAAAAAAGAAAGAAAAAATTTAAAATTGATCGTAAATTAAGCCTCCAATTACAATCGTCTCTGTTTGCAGAGGCTGGTAGGGGGTGGTGGCTTTCGGTTGGCAGGAGAGAAGAGACTCGTTCCCATTGGCTGGCGAGAGCTTGAACGAGGGCGTTAGTTTGTGTAATTAGGGCGCTTTTCTCTCTCTCTCCCTTTCTCTCTCTCTCCCTCGTTCTCCCTCTCTCTCATTCCCTCTCTCTTTCTCTCTCTCTCCCTCTCTCGTTCCCCCTCTCCTCTCCTCCCTCTCTCTCTCCCTCACCCTCTCTCTCTCTCATTCCCTCTCTCCTCCCTCTCTCTTTCTCTCTCTCTCCCTCTCTCGTTCCCCCTCTCCTCTCCTCTCTCTCCTCCCTCTCTCTCTCTCATTCCCTCTCTCCTCTCTCTTTCTCTCTCTCCCTCTCTCGTTCCCCCTCTCCTCTCCTCTCTCTCCTCCCTCTCTCTCTCTCTCATTCCCTCTCTCCTCCCTCTCTCTTTCTCTCTCTCTCCCTCTCTCGTTCCCCCTCTCCTCTCCTCTCTCTTAAAAGGCACATTAAAAGCTCGTTAAGCTGACTGTGCCGTGGTGCATCTAGCGTAGACGGGGCAGGAGGAGGAGGAGGAGGGAGTTTTCGGATGAACTGGTATAACCCGCGCGGTCCTGTAGCGGGGGAGTTAATAGCATGTACAGCTCAATATCATAAAAAAAACGCCGGTATCTTTACGGCTTCACGGAAGAGCGGTATTTTCGTATTAAAAATGGCGGCACCTGGTCTCGCCCGCGGCCGGCAGCCCTCCCCGCGACAGTGCTCTTCTGCGGCCTGATTACACGCCGCGCAGAGCGCCATCAATCACCGCGATTTATTACCGCGTATTAATTCAGCCGCACGCGCCCAGGAGCCGGCCGGTTAAAGGCGCAGAACCTCGGAGCCCTTCCTCCTCCCGCTCGGTCGGGAAACCTTTTCCAGAGGCGGCCGCAAACGCAATTCCAGTTCAGTGTCCTCTCTCTCTTCGCCTGGAGGCCTCCGGCCTGCCTCTGCGGCACAAAGATCTACCAAATCATTTATATTTCTGTCATTTTCAGATATCTAACCAACCACCAGACCTGGGTTCTTAGTGTTTGCAGAAAGGGAAATACCTGACTTGCGACAAGCCTGCATTTGACTACACTTGCCTGGTGTGTTGGAACAAATGAAACGATCCGTGCAGGCTCAAACGCAACAGGCAAGATGAATAGAGCACAGAACCCAAAACCAATACTGTTTGAACCCAGGTCCGCCAGCCGCCCGAGGCTTGTCGGCGCTTTTTGCCTTAAATTCCCTAAATGAAGACGAGTGTTTTGGGTGAACAAGCGGGAAATGCCCGGGACGGCTGTTTTCTCTGTGTGTGCGTGATCCGCGACCCGTAGCCGACCTCCGCGGGAAACGGAGAACAAACCGCGAGTGCAAGACCGCCGCTGGTGCTGCTGGGCCGCCTCCGTGCCGAGACCAAAGACCCGCGGGCCACGGGGCGCCCAGAGCCGCCACCACAGCCCAAACTAACCCTGAATCAGAACCACCACCACAGCCCAAACAAACCCAGAATCAGAGCCCAGAACCACCATCACAGCCCAAACTAACCCTGAATCAGAGCCCAGAACCACCATCACAGCCCAAACAAACCCTGAATCAGAGCCCAGAACCACCATCACAGCCCAAACAAACCCTGAATCAGAACCACCACCACAGCCCAAACAAACCCAGAATCAGAGCCCAGAACCACCATCACAGCCCAAACAAACCCTGAATCAGAACCACCATCACAGCCCAAACAAACCCTGAATCAGAACCACCATCACAGCCCAGAAAAGGCCCGAATCAGAGCCCAGAACCACCATCACAGCCCAAACAAAGCCCAGAATCAGAACCCAGAGCTGCCACGCACTCACGCTCTGCTCAGACCTGTCTGCAATGGCCCAGGTGGGCTGTGGGATTGCGTTTCAAATGCGGCTGCTTTTTTTAATGTGGTATCAGAGTTGATATACATGCACATACACACACACTCATGCGCATACACACACACGCACATACACACACACACACACACACACACACACTCATGCCCACACGCATGTACGTACACCAACATATTTGTATCTCCGTTTTTTCACCTTTTGTAACACCTCTGAAAACCACCTCCACATCCCTAAAATGCATTGTGTGATGCTGTTATTACATTTTTCTGCAATTTGTGTCTTCAGATTTCAGTAAGCCTCAAATTGTTTTGGGATGCTGTGGTTAGAGGAGCTCAAGATGAAGACAGTAGCTCTTCTAATACTCCCTCTGTCTCTCTCTCTCGCACGCACATACTCACGCACATACCCACACACACACTCACTCACTCACATACACACACACACACACACACACACGCACACGCGCACGCGCACACACACACACACACACACACCTATGGGCACACACACACTCACACACACTCACTCACTCACGC
>NC_083770.1:38231779-38241779 GCF_963514075.1 Conger conger
ATGCGAGATATATATGATATATGCTTTTGTGTACATCGGTGATGCTTGTTTATCTTTGAGTTGGAGAGCATCGATTTCCTCCGCTGATTCGCTGTTGCGCTTGCCGTCCACTTTTACGATGCTCCGCCCACATCTTTTCGCAGATGTTCTGTGCATGTGATTGGGCGACATGATGGCGGTTTTACCCTCCCCATAAGCAACACGGCTAATGATTATAATGAGAAAAAACATTACACGCCGTCAGAGGTCTGTATGTGTTGACCTGTATGTGTCACGTTCAGCGGGAAAGGTGACGTGTAGCGGGAATGTTGCGTAACCGCAGACGTACCCTGTAACGCGCTGTGATAAATTCCACCGCTCCTCCGAGACGTCGCCTCGGTGACTTCGATCTCCCGCGATCTGTCGACGGGCGAAGTCAAAACATTTGTCGGTGCGGTGATGAGATTTACTCCAGGTACGGTGGTTCGGCAGTAGCTGAAGTGCACTTTTCTTTCTTTCTTTTCTTTCGTGGCATTTTAGTTTTTGTGCAGAGAAGGCACTGCTTGCTATGCCTTTGCAACACTGTACTTCAAGCAAGGTATGGCGTCATTATTTGGTTCGGTAAATAGTCGTAAAAATAAATGTTCCGAACATCTACGACAAAAGCGGTCGTTCGGATATTGCGCTGTTACCAAGTAAGAATTCTGTTGCTAAGAAGAATTGTATGGAATTGGCTCCGTCTACACTACAGATTTTGTCTCATCGCTGTTTCGGCTCCAGGAGCAACATCTAAGGTGCGGGCGGTGAGCTAAATGTGTGATTTAGCCCCGGGCCGTGGCAGCCTCTCGTAAGGCAGGGATTTGTTTGGCGGTATTCATGCGCGGATGATGCGCTGCTGCAAATCTCTGTTGTGACCGATGGGATTCCCGGTTCAGGCAGAGGGGGCGCGTGGTTTTCCCAGGGGAAGGGGGGAAAAAAAGCCCTTTCCTCAACGCAGCCCGGAGAATTCGGCACATGAAACATTCATGCTTAAGTGTGATTTGGAGAGATTAACAGGGGCTCGTTTGCCTCCAGAAGACCCCGTGACAGTGGTAAAATGGATTGCACGTAGCTTTCACAAATGCATTTTTCTAAATCCCACACAAAGATTTCTCACCCGGCTCCGTGTAGACGTTTACATTAACTTCCTGCAGGAGTGTGGAGAGATGCATATTCATAAGGCTGCTCTTCCTCTCCTCGTTTTACAGCCTGAATATTTGTATTTATCACTCGTGTCTGCTTAAGGAGAACGTAGAGGAACGCGCCTATTTGGTCCGGCTTTTCGTACAACATGGAGTTTCTGTCCCCGCAATCTGTTATCCTGTGTGACTGCTTCAATAAAACTGCTGTTTGCAATGCCAAGTTCGGGACTCGCACTAAACAAACCCCATTGTTCTTGGTTTAAACCCATTTAGCAAGAAAACACAGCGATTTAAAAAAAAGAAAAAAAATGTATGTCTGATGGCAGAACGGATCTGATTTCTGTGTTTCAGTGCGTAAACTTTTGTTTTTTGTTTCGCCTCATTAGGATCCCGTTGTCTGCAGTCAGTAAAATGAATTTCACCAGATTTTAGAAAGTGTGGGATCAGACACAACGGGCCCTGTTCTCCTCATGATTAGAAGGAAAGGAAACATTGAAGTGAGATACTGTGCGACTGCACAGAACTGTAGCGACCGGCTAGATGAAAGCTAGTCGGCTATGATTCATCATTACTGACACAAGTTCTGCTGATGTCTCAGTTTAATTCTTTCACTTTTTAACAAACTCCCAGCGGTATGCTATAAGCCCAACTTCACCGCTAATCAGGTCGTCTCCTGTATTGGATAATAATGTGCTAATTCTGCATGGTTTCATACTAAAGTTAGCAAGTTTCTCAAGTTTGACCTCACGGTCCATAGCAGACATACACATGTTCATTTTGAGTCTCTGAACTTTCTTAAAGTGTATTTCTTTTCTGTACTCCTGTAGGGAAAAAAAGGGAGGGGGGTAATTTTGTAAGTCCTTTGTGTGCTGTCTATAAATTCCATCGACCAGTCAGAGATTTTACAGTGAGCTTTACCTGACATCCTATATAGGCAGCATGTAGCCTAGTGGCTAAGGTGCTTGACCGGGACCCAGAGGGTTGATGGTTAAAGCCGCGATGAGATCCACTGTTTGGCCCTTGAGCAAGGCCCCAAACCTCACATTGCTCCCAGGGAGATTGCCCCCCTGCTTAGACGAATCAACTGTAAGTCACTTTGGATAAGAGAGTCAGCTAAACGGCAAAATGACTATTAGCTTCCTAGCGAGATTGTGATTGTAGCCATGTGAACAGTTTTCCCAATGAGTCGCAATGCCGCCATGGGAGTGACCGTTTGACCTTGGTTATCAGCGCAAAAGGCGCGGCTTGTTTGTGGGATGAAATTTGGCAGATAAGTATACAGTAAAGGCTTGAGTGAAAACAGAGCTGTTTATTTTTCACTCAACGACAAGGTCTAAAATATTCTACGGCGACGACCGGTGGCGTATTTCATAGGGTAAACACGGCGGTTTATGTGCCAGCGTGGAGGGCCAGTGAGAGTGCAGTGTGTTAACACTATCTCATCTGAAGAGCAGCCAGTGCGCACGGAGCCAGCGGATCTCCAAACTGGTTCGTACCGGTTTCTAATGCGCTGTTTTATATCTTTAACCATGAAAGATGGATATAGTCAAAGATATTTATTTGACAATCATTCATGTTGCAGGTGTCCGTGCCGTGGTTGATGGAGTGCCACGATGATGGATGCTTGTTTTATGAGTGCTCTCAACGCGGCCGCTCTGCTTTAACTTGCAAATTTATTGTTTTGGAAAGAAGGGCAACCACTTCGCTGGGGCAGCGGTTTAAAGAAATATCGAATTAAATTAAAATTGCTTGCTCACTCGAAACACAGGCCATGCATCCTTTAAAAAAAAATGTATATATATATATATATATATATATATATATATATTTATAAATGAAATGATAATAAAAAAATTGTGCGTCTGCTTCTGAGCTGGCCGTTGTGAAGTCCACCAACCCCCCCCCCCACCCCCCCACGTTTCACCTCTACTTTTGGTAGTTTGCATTATTCATGCCAGTGCAGCCCCAGCCTGCTTCATCATGTTAAAGTGCCCGTGTTGTTACTGATGGAAGTGTTGGTCTCTGTATCCGGCTATGCTAATGCTAATGCTAATGTCCCTGGAGGGGAGTGTGTATGTGTGGGGGGGTGGAGGAGAGCAGACCAAAAATCTGGCCTTTGTGTCCTGGGTAATCAGGTCAGGGGTTAGCAAAAGGGAAACACACACATACGCATATACAGACACAAGCATATGTATACACACACGCACGCACACACACACACACTCACAAGCATTCACTCCCACACATGCAAGTACACATGCACGCAGAGACACACGCGCAAGCGCACACATACAGTACATACACACATACACACACAAACACGCATACATACATATTGAAAGCTCACCTTGGGTGCTAAATACTAAGTGGCATAAAAGAAAATGTACAGACACACACACAACACAGAAACCTGGCCTTGAGGTTCTAGGAAATGTTCACATACACACAAACGCACAGGATTCTGCATTGGTACGACTGCTCTGGAGTACATTTATTAGCACATAACACTGCGCCTGGACTCCATGTTCCTCAGTACACGTGTATTTTTCCCCGAGGTCCGGTTCTCTGGGAACCCAAGCTTCCAGAATGTTCTACCTCAGCTCTGTGTGGAGGCAGACGAGCCAACAAACCCTCAAAATGCACAGCAGTTACATTACATGACATTACATTATTACATTTAGCTGTTATTTTGCTAGTGCTTTGATCCAGACTAACAGGGGGCCTATCCCCCCTGGGGAGATGTGGGGTTAAGGACCCAACGACTGCACTGATCTTATTGTGGCTACACTGGGGCTTGAACCACCCACCGGGTCCCAGTCCATGTCCCTTAGCCACTAGGCTCAGCTGCTCACTTCATTACCCAGAGTCCCTATGGACTGGGAATCCATTGAAGATTAAACCTAAGATCAAGCCAGGGAAGAGCGTGTTCCTGGTTGGGGGGCACCTGGACCGGGCAGAGCCTGCTGGCCATATCTTAACAGGGTGACGCGGAGTGTTGCCTGGAGTTTCCTGACAGCATCGCCCGCCTGGAGTTACGGAAAATAATCTGGAAATCCATAAGGAACAGGACGCTGCGCGCCACATCAGGGCCGGAATTCAGCCCGCTGCACTCCGGGAATTCCTGTAATTCAATGAGGGAGGGATCGCTCGGCATCGACAGCGTTCATGCTGGAGATTTCTGCGGCGGTGAAATCTAATAAAGGTTTGCGGAGTGCGGGCGGGACAATTGGAAGCGTAAAGAGATAGCTGTGATTGTGATATTTCAATATGGAAGATCGATTTATCCTGCAAGAAAAGAGCTTCTTCACTGATGATGTCAAGGCTCATTGTTTAGTTTATGGGAGGGGCCACACGCCCCCCCCCATGCCCCCTTTCGCATTGTGTCTTTGCGGTGCTGTGAATTCAGCTGCGATGAGCGTTAAGACTGAGAACATCGCCCCATCGCATCTCTTCCATCTGCGCTGCAAACGCAGGCACATCGGCCCCACGATTCTTACTTTCAAAGCTGTAAATCGATCTCGCAATCTGCCAGCACGATCTCACGAGGTGCGATAACAGAGAAAAGAAAAAAAACTAAAACTACGGTGAGGGGGGGGAGAGAGGGGTATGAGAGAGGGAGGGAGGGAGGGAGGGAGGGATGGAAGGAGAGAGGGTGGCGGGGGGGGTAGTGCGATCGTCGGTTTTGACGTTATCAGATTCAGAAGCGGTCTTTGTAAAGTTTCTCGCCTTTTGAAAGACCACCCTCTCGATTGTAAAAGGTCCTTTTCAGATCGGCTCGGCTGATAGGCCGGTTCCCACGCGTTGGGCCTTCTGAAGTTTCGCAGCCGATAGCGGTCGCTGACGGCGCGGGCTGATACGATCTCGCTCAATAAAGAGAGCGCAAGCGAGAGACGCCGGATCCTGGGCTCGCTGCGGCCGCCTCGGCCTCTGGTGACGGTCAACTCTAGCCCCTTTCTGAGGAAAAACTCCTTTGTTCACAGAGAGGACAGCTTGTAAACCGGGTGGTGAGGAGGGGGGGGCCTGCAAAAAACTAAAAATAAGTAAATCTCAACAAGTATTTTAGTCTTATATTTAGGCTTAACATCTTATTTGTATTACTTTTTTTTTGCCAAAATAAGACAAAATGATTGCCAATGAGGTTTGCCACGGTTTGCCAGTTGATGACACTTATCAAGCCAATGGTAACTCAAAACAAGCTAATATTTTCTGCTTGAGAGATAAAAATAAAAAGACGCTGAGATTCCGAACAGGGCAGACTAGCTCGAGTGGAGCACGCAGGGTACTCGAGGGGCTGATGGTCCTGAGGGCTCAGGAAGAGGGCCTGTCCCGATTGGGGGTGATGAGCGGAATCCCACGTAGGCACACAGCCTTCCCAAAATATCCCTGGAGTCCGGTCCCTGGAGGACCTGCCACACTTCCACACTGAGATCATATCGAGAAGGAGCGGCCCAACCTCACGACCACCCTCAACTTCTCTCTCTCTCTCTCTCTCTCTCTCTCTCTCTGTTTGTTTATCCAAAACTCCGTTCTCCACTCCATCTCCAAGGATCTCTCGATGATCTGTGATGATGGGAAACCCTCAGGGCTGTTTCCTATTTACTCTGCGGTGGTGGAAGCTGGGCGGCCATCTTCAGTGCAGATCTGTGATTGTTACTCGCCCGATTCCCACGCACCGGTCCGACAGACACGCGTCTGTAAGTTTCAGACGCCTTCATTAGCTCCTCCCTGGGCACTCTGGAGGTAAAGTCAGTTGGTTTAACGATCAAGGGTCTTGAATCTGAGTCATTTGAACCTCCTGAGCTGCCGTAGTCTGACGCTGTTTAACGTCGATGAGGATGAACGGAAATGAGATACAGAGGCCGGATTATTATTTCTGAGAGAAGAGGTCGTACGGTTGACTGGGAAACACTGTTGAACTTCACTCCTGCTTCACTCCTCCTTCGAGTTACAGATTTGGCGAACACTTAAAGCTGGGGTAGGCAGTTTTTTGTTGTTGTTGTTGTTGTTGTTGTAATATTCTGTGAAATTCTCTTCACATTCCGACAGCTAGCAATAAACCAGCTGCTCTGGGATATCTGTGACTGTCCCAGGACAGATTTTCAGGGACTTCCGTTTTTCATCGCTCCCAGTAGCAAACATCCAATGAGGGCAGATCTCAGCCAAGAGGCGGGCTTACCTGCCTATCAAAACTTGCGTGTCCCAGAGAGGCTGACTGGAGAGGAGGGGGGTGGGTTTTACGCTGCTGTGTACATTCCAGATTCTGATGGCGCCCAATGATCGCCTACCCCAGCTTTAGGGAGGTGCGATTTGTTTTGAATAGTGATCACCTTTGAGACTAGAGTCGGTAATTCTTTTTGTTTATTTATGTTTATTAGGCTTGCAGTAAATAAGATGATGAGTCCCTCATAATTTTATATTCATTTTAAATCTAAACTCAATACATGAAACTTTTTTCACAAAATTTGCATCAATCACTCTTCCGTCCAGCAGCAGTTATACCAGTCGGAAAACAGATGAATCGTCATTAATCTTGATTAATATTATGACTCTCAAAATTAATCACGATCAGCGGTTTGACAAGCCGACTTCGTGTCAATACACGCAGGAACACGAGAAGCAAACATCTCTCTTTAATTAAATCTCAACCGCAAAGGAGATTCAATCTTAATCCTGCAAAATTGAAACAGCAGTTAAACTCTTACTTCCCCAAAATCCAGTGGGTTCATTTACCGGAGTGACACGTGTTGGGGTGGAGTGACACCCCCCCCCCTCACCTAACCGTGTTTGCGGTGTTCCTCTCGTGCCAGGATTTGGATCAGTATATCCGTCAGAACACCACTCCGTCACATTCGATTTTGGCGCAGAGCCGTGCTTCTCGCTCCCGATGCAAAAATGTGGTTTCAGTTGGTTTCACTTCTACCTTTTGGTTGAGACGCTAAACCAAGGTCCTGACTCACTGCGGTCATTAAAGATCCCATGACCCTCATCATAAGAGTAGGGGGGTTCCCCTGTGTCTTGGCTAAATTCCTAACCGGGCTCTCTCAACCTGCCACCTAACCATGACTTCTGATTTCATTGGCAAGAACATTGTTCTCTCCCTGTCCACCGCAGCTGGTGTGTGGTGAGCTTTCTGGCACAAAATGGCTGCCGTTGCACCAGGTGGGTGCTGCACACTGGTGGTGGTTGAGGCGGTTGTCCTGGAAGTGGATGGGTCTCTGACGGGCGTTTCCATGTTGGGGAATTTGGCTGCAGCGACGGGTCTGAAAGAGCCCGTTTAACGTTTGCCCGCCCCGTGCAGGAGAACTGGGAGCGAAATCGCCCACTTAACGTTTACCCGCCCGAGAACCGGGAGCCTTCGGGGTAATGTTAGGTCTTTTCATAAGTTACAAAGATGTAATTAGACAAATTAGCTCGGCAGACACTCTTGTTGTGTGTTTTAATGGCCGCATGTTGCCATGGTTGCTAATTAGCACGGAGTTGTAAAATAAAGTGCTGTTCCCGGGGCAGTACATCCGCAGTCTGACAACCGCCAGCCAGTAATTAGGGATAACGGATCCGGCAGGCGGATTGGGAAATGGGAATGTTTATTTGGGGATGTACCTGTTCGATTTCCGGTGTGTAGAAGGAAGGTAACAAGCAGCACGTAAAAATCACGATGGCCGATTTCACCCCCCAAGCAGTGGTGGTCTACTTTAATGGGTAGGACTTTGAAGAGCCGGTCACTTTTAAAGGATCAGTTTAGACGCCTTTGTAGCTTGGCTTTATTCATATAGACATTTTACCTGGTGCTTTTTTTATTTTTTTGTTTTTTATATTTTTTTATATACCTGGGTCGCATCGTAGCATCTTCACATTTAAAGGTCGTCTATCACCTTTGATGGGTTGCCAGCCGATTGCCTGGTTTACCTACTTCAGATTCGAAGAAATTATTGGCTTGTTAGCATTGAGAGCATTCCACGGTGTAGAAGTCCTAGTGTACTGGCTCAGAAAGGCTTATTTTTTATTTTTATTTTTTTGCAACTGAGGTAGCAGTAGCCTAATTGGCTAGTGGATGCTAAATTGGCATCAAATAAGCAGCTGATGGTGAAAAATGTTCACTTGCTCCTGGAACTCCACAATGTATTACGCTGACCGTCTTAAGCCGCGGACAAAGGGAGGAACAGACTGCATTGTGGGGCGACGGTATCTCGTAATAACCTCCGCGGGAGCATCATAATCCTCTGCCTAATTGTCGGGAGAAGTTCGCACAGTGCTCGGACCTGTGTGGAGAGAGCAGGTGATCGGGGTGGAGGGCGGTTTGAAGGAGGGTGGGGGATTTAGGGAAGTCTAGAAACGGACAGAAACACATCCACCTTTGTGAGAGGGAGAGATTAGAGGAAGCCCTCAGGTGGGAAGCTGTAGAGGCCTTAGGGCCTCAGAGCAGCCTGAGCCCAGATTAACCAGGGCCCGCTTCTCACCGCCTTCAGCCCACAGGGTGCCAGGCGGGGGGGAGAGACAGCCGGGAACACTACCCCGGGGGGCGAGATCTCCCACACCTGAGCTGCTGACAGAGCTGGACTGGATATTTTGCATGCATTCAAATACCCCCCGATAATGCAGTCTGAGACTGCATTACCTACCTTCTGCTCATCCTGAGCACGCACCCAGTCCAGCATATTCACAGCACTGATTAAAACCATATATGAAGTGCTATTACTGTTATATTATTGATATTTTTGTCATATTATTCTTAAAATTAAAAGTATTCGGTGTAGTTGTAGTAAAGGTATGTTTTGTGTCAGCAGTAGTAGGAGCTATATGTTTGTGTTATCATTGCTCATTGTATGAATCACAATTTGGTGGCATTAACTTAGTAGAAATGGTAGTATTTGTCAGTGCCGTATGGCCATTTGCCGTATATGAATAATGGTTATAAAGCCCTGGGAAGTATTAGCATTACTACTAAGTTAATATCAGCAAATGGTTATTATTATAATGAAAAATAATACGTGCCAAGTGTGCTTAGAAAGATTCCACACATTTTTTCCGACGGAGGGTGGGTTATTCTGCTGGAATTACAACTCAGTACAGAAACATAATGCTGCACACGTCATTGGCCATTAGGCCCAGCTACAAAGACCTCCATATGAAAACATCTGATTCGTTCCTTTCCCAATGTAAGCAGAGGCGAACCCTTCCATGGTCACCCGTAATCCGCCTCTGTCCCACTTCTTAAGGTGGATGAAGAGTGCAGTGTAGCCAGGCGCTCATTCTAATGCACACCTATCGCATACTGGATTCCCTTTTTAAAGAGGATTATTTCCCCGTGCCCACTTCCTGCTTCTGCCACTCATTTCCATGGCTTGACAGCGGTGTCGCCGATAAGCAGGTTGCGTCTAAGCCCGCGGTGAATTCGACACACGCACGCAGGCACCAGGAAAGACAGCCCCGGGAACAACGTGTCAAAGCGCCGAGGTCCTGAACGTGTTTCAGTGAGCCGGCTGAAACCGGGCTTCGGTTTTCAGGCTCATTTGCTGGTCTTGTTGAGAGACACTGCTCACTAGCGCTACTGCAGCTACCTCCAGTATACTGTAGGGGTTTAAGCCACCGCTTTCAATGCAAAGTCAATGGTAACAATACGGTAACAATCATTTTTATAGCATATAAACCCTTTTTTTGTGCATCATTATCTCCCCATGTGCTGATTTTCTTTCTAAGTTATTGTGTTGGACAATACAATAGCATGTTGTAGACGAGTCAGGGACAGTTCTTTCTCTTTCTCACACGCTTAGTGGAGTAGCCACATCAGCTTCCCTGTCCCTGTCTCTGGCTCCGAACTGAACAACATGGCGGCGCCCGTA
>NC_083770.1:38246779-38267060 GCF_963514075.1 Conger conger
ATTTCAGGAATTCAGAAAGGAATTCAGTTTTATTTGTCTAGAATTGTCAACGTAGCTTTCCAGTAAAAAAGGAAAACTGGTTAATTCGAAAAGACCTTGGGAAATCAGAAAAACAAGATGGCAGCCAGCGCTCCTACACGCCGGCGGAGAAGGGGTTAAGCCGGCGTTCGCGCGCGCGAGCCTCTGTGAACAGCGCTGACGGCGTCGGGGGTGGGGCGACGTGTCGCCCGCTACGCCGTAATTGAAACGCATCCGGAGCAGCGGCGGCACCCCTGTCAGACGCCGTCTCTCTTTTTAATTCACACCCCGGGAAAGTGGAGAAACCCTTACCACCGCAGCGACACCGTTATTAACACGCGTGTCGCTGCAGCCCCCGCTAAGCACGCTTATTTATTACCCGCCGTCTCGATGTGACGATGACGCCCGCCTCGGAACGCGGCGTTAAAGCGTGTTCCCGGTCGCCAGGCCCTCTCTCACCGAGCGCGTACGCCGCGCTCCGGCGTCAAACACTTCCCGCTCGAATTTACACCTATTCTTCTTTTCGCCCCTCCGAAGGCACTCTTCCTCTTCTTCTTGTTCTTTTCTGCAGATTTCCCCCCCCCCCCCTATCTCCGCCGATTGCTTTATTAAATGTTGCCTCGGAAATGGAAGACGTGAAGACTTGTTTCATCCGCGGCCGTAAATGAGTTTTGTATCGCGGCAGTCGAGCGGAGCTTTTCCCTCAGTGAAGGAGTCAACGGGACCTATTTTGGACACTTCGTTTTGTGTGGGAAGAGCAATCTCTCTCCGGCGAATGTGATATTCGGTAGCATGGCTGCTCAGCACGGTATACTGTTTGTGGTGGTCTCTGCTTCGATAGAGAGGGGGTTTCTGGGCACGTGATGCAGCGTGTCAGGTCAGGTGTACTCCTGCCTTGACCAAGGCACTGGCCTCAGAACTGCAGTTGGTTTCCGGGCACTGCACTGTGGCTTCCCGCTGCTCCTAAGTAGCTAGGATGGGTCAAATTCAGAGGGCACATTACCTCACGGTAAAGTATATCTTACCTTATCTTACCTTATCTTATCTTATATGAAAACCGAAACCAGGAATATTTGACGTTGATGCCGCTGAAGATAGACAAAGCTCTTTGGCTTCTCTTTCACCACCTCGGGTGTAATTTCCGATATCCTCAGCGGGATCAAATGGAACAGGTTCTCCGCCCAATTACGTCTTTCCGCCTTAAATAACGGAATCTCTGTCCTTTCCCCATTCCGAGACCACCATACCGCCTTAATGACTTTTCAAACTCCCATGTAATTAGAACACTTTTCCAGTAATTGTGTACCTTTTCAAAGCCCATATAGTATGCTATATATACACGTTTTCTTTGTACTTGTGTTTTTGATTGGCATTATAAGTGCTGCTAAAAGATCTTTAAAATACACCCACACTCTACAGACCTGTCTAACTTATACAGTGAGACAAGTGTGGTGCAGCATGTGACTTTACTCTGCTTGAAATTTAGATTGCTCTTATACATTCTTTATGTTTATGAAACGATATGCTAATGAAAGCAGTCGTACTGTATATATTGTCTCTGATTCAATCGGAATGTAAATTAGAAATGGTGCTAAAATATTTCACTGTACAGACAAACAATGTATAGATGGTAAAGGGAAGCAACGTTGTTTAATTTAGCAGCAACCAAATGTACCAGCATATTGTTGTATGTTAGTATTATTACAGAAACAATTTGCTGTGTTTTACCCAATAATATCTTTTGGACTTCACTTTATATGTTTAAACAGGCTATCGAAAATAGCCTGCTGGTTCCTAGTGAAAACAAATCATTTCCATGATGGTGCAGTTTATGGAGCCTCAATGTACACACTGGAACAGTGCCCATTTCCTGGATTTTTGGAGGAGTGTCGTGGCTTCTGATTGGCTGAGGCGGGTCGGGTAGTGACATAGGCAGAACTGATCTCACTACCACACCCTCCCAAGTAGAACCCCCTCCGACTCTGGGAAGAAAAAACAAAAAGCACCCATCCAGGAACGCGGTCAGATGGAAGTAATTATTTGATTCTTAACTGCAAAGGAAATCATTTCATATCACAAAGCAAATGACCAGCCCTCCAAATATTTAGAGAGCGAGACTTAAATTCAAGCCTGGTTTCCTGTTGGAGTCGGGTGGGTTGTGGGGGGGTAAATAATAAAAATGAAAATGAACGCACCCCCAAGGGGAGGGCCTGGCTGTTCCTTTCACCCCCCGGGGGCAGGATGGGGTTTGATTTGGGAGCAGGCTTTCTCACTTCAGGATGCCGTCGGTCAGACAGGACCTGCACCCTCAAGAGAACAGGAAGTGGCTAAATCACTTCTCCTTCTGGAAGGAAACGATCCAATCAGGATCTTCGCTTGGATTCCCTGGGCCGGTGCGGGTTTCCTCCTCTCGGTGAAAAGAAGGAAGTCCACTCACCAAACTGCACTTACACGCTCACAAATAGTCACTGTGGAGGTACATTTTTGTCCTGATCCCATTTCCTAAATGTACCCTGGAAGTACAGTAACGTTCTCTTTGGGTACAAATGAGAACATTTTCCAAGCAGAAAAAGGTACAAATGAGTTGTGTATTGCAGGGATACCACCCCAGCAGAAGCATTTGGACCTTTTACAGCACCTTTGCGTACCTTTATTTCTGGGAGTGTGCACACATTTTTCACAGCCTTTCAGTCCCAGTGCATCGTCCTCAGGTCAGGTCCGTTTCAAAACTGGTGGGCGGAGCTGCCTGTTTTGATTTGGAGGGGGCGGGGTTTGTCAGTGAGTAGGAGGGGTCAGTTGCGGGTTCTCCTGTCCAATTGGACGAGGCCACACCCTCCACACACCTCCTCTGACCTATCAGCGGCCTTGAGCATTGTTGCTGAGGCAAGGCCTATAAAAACCAGAGCTGATTTTTCTTGACGGCCTCTTCCTTCCTTTTATCTCCTCCTCCTCCTCCGACTCGTACACCTTTGACCCGGCCCAGGTTTGATTACCTCCTGAACAGAATGGCCTTTTTTATTTTTCTTCTTCTTCTATTCCTCCGGTGAAGAGAACGTCCTTGAGCTGTGGCCGGCTGCCCTGTGCCTCGGCGAGTCTGACCCCCCCCTCCCCTGACCCCTGACCCCCCCGCCGTATCGACACAGCCAGGCGTCTGTTTGCGCTGCGTTCAGAACACCGCCCGGGTAATTAAGAGTTTCCCCCCCCGCTAAATGATAGCTCTGCTCTGCTTTCAGATGTTCCTTAACAAGCCGGCCAGCGAAGGTGTTAGCGTAGCGCATTCATCAGGGCCTTCGGAGGCTAATTACAGCGCGATAAATCACAGCCGTGACCTGAGCCAGGTCTTGCGCATGGAGGCGCACGCTAAGCCTCGGTTAAGGTGGATTGAGCCCAGATAGCAGGGATGCTAACGGCGGATACCAGCGGTGTCCAGTCTTATCGGAAAAGGGCCTGTGTGGGGGCAGGGTTTGGTTTCAGCTCAGCGCCATGACGTCCAGTCTGAGATCACGATTAGTTACTTAGTAGAATCAGGTGTGTTAGTGCTGGGCTAAAACAAAAACCTGCATCCACACCTTTTCTGATCATTTAAACACCCCTGGAGAATGCAGTTAAAGCCCCCCCCCCCCTTTTATTGAGTCATTGAACATGCCTCCGTTCTTCTTCAGTTTTATAAATCCTGTTTGAAATGGTTTATGTCACATGATTTATCATTTGCCAATTGCTGTACTCTCACACTGGTGTGATGACGTTAGCAAACTGCTGTATGAATAATACCTCTATGCATTTCAATATCTGACGTATCCATATAGTTTTCCTGATTCACTGCATCGGTGTAATTGTAAATAGACGGATTGGGGCAGGATTTGTCCGGCTAGTTGTTTTTTTAATCTTGTGCGGAGCCGGATCCTTCAGAGACGGTGTGTGTTTTTACGGCGGTGCGGAGGTTAAACGGACGGCCTGGTTGGATTTATGCCATCCTCACCGCCTCTTACTTACCTACCTGAGCCAGTCCATAAAGGCATCCGCTCACTTATCTTTAATTAAACGCTCGCTAAACGCTCAGACCGCCCGTGTCTCTGCAGCGCTGTAAAGCGGACGGGCCACCTTAACGCCGCTGCGTCTCTTCCGGGCTGTTCCGCAGCGAGCACTCGGGAGAGCTGGGGAAGAACGGGGAGAAAGACGACCATCCGTCTTAACAAGGTCACTGCGCTCACTTTTTAATACGTCTGCCAGGGCTGTGCGCTCACCGCCCTCCCTGTGAAACATTGCAGCTCCTTACTGCTGTCACTCCTCCCTCAGGCTCAGGGGATTGGACGGTGGCCATTTGGGGGCGGGGCCAGGGTCGAAACAAGCAGTGTTCAGGATTTTAGTCTCTCCGCCGTCGTCTCTAAATAGACACAGACACACACACACACACACACACACTCTCTCACACACACGTACACACTCACACACGCACACACACTCTCTCACACACACACACCCACACCCAGACACATGCAACGTCTCACACGCAACCGCACACACACTCACACACGCATACACACTCTCTCACACACATGCGCACACACACATAACCGCTTTCTCTGGTGCAAAGCTGATCAGTCCCCAGTAGTGTAATGGGAGGGGGGGGGCAGATTTTTTTCCTTCACTGAATTACATGCTTCTGAATGACGCTACTGAATAAGACGCTACTGAATAACGCTACTGAATAAGATGCTACTGAATAACGCTACTGAATGAGACGGTACTGAATAACGCTACTGAATACACGCATCATCAGGTGTCAGGTCCACATTCATGCTGCACATAAGTGTTGCGTCTCGGGCCGAAACACGATCCTCAGGTTTTCCAGTAAATATGGATTGTGTGGGATCCCGTTCTCCTCAGACAGACGCTCCGTTCTGAAGTCATTCTCCAGTCGGGCTCTTTGAAGGAGCCCAGAGTATAACTACCTTTTATTTTTAAAAATAATGGGATTCATAACCTGTGTCCGTAGCTTCAGACGTGCTGTAACGTAATCCACATAATGCCAAAAACAGGCCATTTGATAGCGCCTCTAGCCTGCGTCCGGTCCCAGTGAAGTTTATTATCCATTCACAGGCTCTTTTGAGTCTCTGCTTCCGGCGTTTGAGAGATTGTGTTCACTGGAAATGCACCTGTTACCCCTGCTTAGCTGTGTATGATTCACTCACTCACTTATTCTCTGACTCACAATCACTTAGTCCCTCACTCCACTCACTTTCTCAATCACTCTCTCACACGCTCACTCACTCGCTCATAATCAAAGCTGTCTTTTCAGCGATGCGTGATAACATAATATCAGTTATTCACAGTGCTCAATATCACTCGGTGCAGTTTGCACGTTGAAGCCGTTTCAGAAACGCGTAAATGTCAAACGCTGCTGGTCCTGAGCTTGCTGCTGTGACTCGTTTTGCATTGCTTTGAGCGGGTCGGCTGTTTGTGCCGTACAAACACGGTTTGTGTGTAGAACTTCCGGGTCTCTCCCCCGGAAAGTGCTGGAAACAGAGAGGCAACACGGCTAGTGTGGGGTGGCAGAGTGGAGCCGCGGTGCTTATCGCTGTTTGACGCCCCGCAGAACCTGGAGACTTCATAAAGGCACTCGTTCGGGGCGGCTTGTTTATGAAATTCCGACGGAGAAACTTCACTCCGGCGTTCCCCGAGCCTCCGTCTCGGAGCGCGGCAGCGGCAGATGTGGTTATTGTCCCCGGAAGACCCATGTTCCCGCTAAGCCTGCCTGGAGTGTCGTGATTTAGACTTCCCGCGTCTGGCTCGGCCCCCCGGTAACGTTTTCCCCCTGATTTACCGACCGGACGGTCGTCACGCTCCGTTTACGAGTCTGTCTCCGTGACGACCAGGGGCGTTCCCATCGGCGACATCGGGAAACGCGTCTTGGCACTGGATTAAGGAGCTTGGCGTGGATCTCGATTGGATTAAGCTATGACAGGGAAGATCTATCCAAAGAGGAAGTGACCTTTGAACCTTTCGTCTGTACATACGTGTTTATAACATCATAGAAAATTGTTAATAATGAAGGCCTTGATGGTGATTTTGGTGAAGTGATCAAGGGCGATGCCTTTTTCATGATTATTGCTCATCTGATGTTTTTGTGATTGAATTTAATTGAATTATTGTGCAGCATGTAGATTAAGTGGCCGGTCGTACTGTGACAATACAAGCAGATGCTCGCGGCAGCTCAGGAAGCGTATTATAGTACATTACATTTGCCTGTAAAACCGTGCTATTAAGCAGATTATCTGTCACATATGTGGCATTATACAACCCGTGCATACTGGATTATTTATTTGTGCAATTTGGAAAACACATTGCATTAGATTTTATTAGAGCAGACGTATCGCTGTTTGTATTCAAACTCTCAAACTTCAGGTCCAGAACTACAACTACAACTACCACAATCCACTACAATTCCCACAATCCAATGCTCATTAAACCAAACGTCATTTTTTCTGCAGAGCACTGTGTATTTACATATTTATCCTAATAAAACCCTTCGAATTCTCACATTGTTTTGTTTTGATGGGGAGGGCTTAACATAATTATTCTATATTTAATTTTGTATTACATTACTCTAGAGTCACATTGCCCAACCCTGTGATTTTTACCTCTTTGCTTTGAAAAGGATAAACATTTACACAAGCCATACTTTCACAAACCCCCCTCCTCACTGCATACTTGTCCCCTTTGCGCGAAAAGAAAACGTATGCTCTCTGTAAAAACACAGAAACCCCCCACACACGCACACACACACACGCACACACACACCCCAGTCCACGGCCTCTTTTCGTCTGGGCGTACTCCCCAGGAGAAATGGCCCCTGTCACAGGAAATCAGCCTCGTAAATTTGGGGAGAGTGACCCCATAAAGTGGGCACAACCCCTAGGCCCAGAAAAGCAAAATGGAGCACGGACCATTACATTCACACACACACTCTATATTAAATTCACAGCCCCCCTCCATATTTAATCGCCCGGGCGCTCTGCAGCCAGCAGATATATGCCTGTCTGACGGCACAGTACTCTTAAACCGTCTACAGAGCTTTTATTGACATTCCTTCAGGCTGGTGGAGGAATGGTCTTAACCTCTGGAAGCGTGTGTACACACTGGAAGATGGGTGTGAAAACCGGAGATAGCGTCTAGTAGCGCTTACCCAAGCGTCAGAGCCCAGCCGTCTGTTACCAGCCCAACATAATGTACCCTTTTTATTTTGACAAGCATACAAATTTCATTTCATTTCATTATTTTCTTTTTACATCACGGATGAAATCAGTTCTGGTATGCCGAACAGCGATAAAAAGGGAACGTGGTTTGTGAAGTTTTTTTTTGTTTTTTTGCATGAAGAATTCCAGTTTAGGTGGAAAAACTGTGTCGCTAAAGAAGCTAATTTTACCGTTTAGCGTGTCTTCGCCGTGGAGCAGCTGCTAAAACTCACCCGCTGGTTGCCCGGGTTACGGAGGGTGTGGAAGACAAAAGGTGCGTTAGGAACGGTGGCCCACATTAGAGGAATTTTCTCTCTCTCTTTTCTTTTTTAAGTGAGTAGCAGAACACCTTCAAAGGAACTGTGTTTCGGGGTACTTTCACGCATGGAGGGCTCTTGATTAAAAACCGCTGCTGTCTCAACAGTTAAAAAGACAATTAAAATCCCCCCGCCTCAAGTCTTTGGCGGTTTTTCGCGGTAATCCCGAGAAGGGTTAAACGCTTCACAGATTCAGGGAGCTCTGGAGGTTCCATCTTTAAGAGCCCACTTAAAGTCTCTTTTGTGGTTCCAGATGTTTTGTGGAGCTATTTATTTAGCTTGTAAACAGGCCGCCAAAAGCGTCGTGGTATAATGATGAAGAAGGGAAGCCCAATTACACCGTTGCAGGGACTTACACAAAATGGCCGCCTCCGTGGTTAATGTGATTTAGTGCTGGGGGCGGGCCTTTTGAGCGGGAGGTTTCCAGATTGAAATGCAAATCTTAACATTTCGGAATTCATTAGGGGAAAAACAGCCACCTCCGCCACAACAACAACAACAACAACATGAAAAACAAGAGAAAGGACGAGTGAAAAAGCGACAGGCCTTCCTTCGTCTTCCTTCTTTCCTCCCTCCTCCTCCTCCCGTTGCGTGGGACGTTTTTGCCCGTTGCGCTGAGATCGCCGCGGTCAGACGGGCACATTCTCGCTCGTTCCTGCCGCGGCGAGCAGATGGTGGATGTCTTGACTGTCTAATGATGAAGGCTGCGGAAACAGCTGGAGCCGGATCGCCCGCCGTTCCCGACGTTCCCGACGTTCCCTGCTACGGATGCACATTCGTTATTTCTGTTTCCAATCAGCTTGTTTCATGTTATTGTGTTTTACAGCTTGTTTACACCCCCCCAACCCCTCCCCCCCGCTGGCATTCTGTATTCTCTCCTCCCACACAAGTTGCTGAGAGTGTTTGTGTGCTGCTCCAAAACACATACATACAGACACGCAGGTAGACACACTGAAATGCATACACACAGACACACACACACACACGCAGACATAGATACACGCACACACACACACACAGACATAGTCACACATGCGCACACACGCAGACACACACACACACGCCGACCGCACACACAAATACAGACAAACAGGTAGACACACTCACAGACACACTGAAATACACACATATATACACACACACACAGACATACAGACACATGCACACAGACACACACATAGACACATATACACACACATGCAGGCACTCGCACACTGACGCACAGACACTCATACACACATACAGACACATACACACACACACACACAGACACACTCGCATATAGACACACACATACACACACACACACACGCAGACAGTGTGGGAGTGTTTGTGTGTCTGCACATCTTCAGAGAAATAAAGAAATCAAGGCTCTGTGAGCAAATCAAACGGCACAGAGCTGCAACCTCAACCGACTTATCACTCGCACAGGAAGACAAACACTCTTCTGTACACTTCCCTTCCTCGTCTCACACACACACACACACACACTCACACACACACAGACATACAGACACACATGTAGACGCACACATACAGACACATATAAACACACACACATACATACAGACACGCATGTAGACGCACACATACAGACACACACACACACACATACACACAGACACGCACGTAGATGCACACACACACACACACACACATACATACAGACACGCATGTAGACGCACACACACACGTACATACGGACGCACACACACTCACATACACACCCATAAACACACACGCATACATACAGACACGCATGTAGATGCACACATACAGATACACACACATATGGACGCACACACACACACACACACACACACATACATACACGCATGTAGACGCACACATACAGACGCGCGCACGCACACACACACACACACACACACACATACACACGTACATACGGACGCACACACACTCACATGCACACACACATAGACACACACAAGCACACATACAGACACACTTTTTTCCCACTGACTTGCGACAAAACGGGTTCTGTAGCTCCCACACTCTCCTTGGAGAATTGATTAAACTCGGAGAGACACGGACCTTGAACATGACTCCCTTTTGTCTGTACAAACAAAGGCCGCTGGTAATTGGATTCACATTGAGAGGTATTTAAAAGCAGTGCGCTAACCAGTGCGGGTCGCCAGCCCTCCGCACCACTGCCCGGCTCCCTTTTTCACGTTCGACTTGGCTGTCTGTTTTAACGGCCCGGGCCAGGACTCAGCCTTGGTTTCTGACCTCTTTTATTTAGCCGTTGTTATTTGAAATCTGTCATTTAGGACTGGCCGAGGCGTTTCAGAACCGCCGTAAATTCTGTGAACTTTCTCCTGGCGGCACACTTTCACGCACCATTTGTTGCCCCGCACTTCCGCGGGTGCCATTTTGTGGGAAGACTGTTTAGTGTTTAGTATTTTATTTTTTTCCGCGTCCACAATCTTCCCATGCATATCTGGGAATGGCTTTTAAGTTAAAAGACCTGGAAAAGGCAGAAAGAAGAAAAACGTATGGCTCATTTTAGCATAAATCACTCCACTCATACAGGGGGCGGAAAGAAAAAACGAGCCAAAATCAAAACCGTCTGCCTTGATTAGAAGTAACGGACAAAGAGCTCTATGAAACATGGCAGGGAAGAATGCGGCTAATCGCTGTCATACCTGGGCCCTGGCAGGCCTCAGAGAAGGGGCCTGCTGTTTTTGTGTTTTTAATTTAAGGTGAAGCAGATAGAGATCGGCTCCAGATGGCTGTGGTTATTGGACTGAGCCCTGGGGACTTTGTCTAGCAACGTGCCGCTGCCTGAGACAGAGCCAGCCGATTGCACAGAGTATGAACTCCGATTAGCCCCCCTCTGCCCCCAGATGTCAGCCTGATTGCCTGCCTCTCTGGCTCCTGATTGCCCTTCGCCTCCCCCCCTGCCCCCCCCGGGGATGGAGCGTCGGCCCTTGACGGAGGACCTGAACTTACCTGACGACCCGCTTCTCGCCCTGCAGCCTGTAGCCTTGTGGCTAAGGTGCCTATAGCCTCGTGGCTAAGGTGCCTATAGCCTCGTGGCTAAAGTGCCTATAGCCTCGTGGCTAAAGTGCCTATAGCCTCGTGGCTAAAGTGCCTATAGCCTCGTGGCTAAAGTGCCTATAGCCTCGTGGCTAAAGTGCCTATAGCCTCGTGGCTAAAGTGCCTATAGCCTCGTGGCTAAAGTGCCTATAGCCTCGTGGCTAAGGTGCCTATAGCCTCGTGGCTAAGGTGCCTATAGCCTCGTGGCTAAAGTGCCTATAGCCTCGTGGCTAAGGTGCCTATAGCCTCGTGGCTAAAGTGCCTATAGCCTCGTGGCTAAGGTGCCTATAGCCTCGTGGCTGAGGCTATAATAATATCAGTGCAGCTGTTGGGGCCCTAGAGCAAGGTCCTTAAGCCCCACATTGCTACAGGGGGATTGTCCCCTGCTTAGTCTTATGAACTGTAAGTCTCTTTGGATAAAAGCGTCAGCTGAATAAGTGCGATGTGATGTAATGTATTGCGCCCGACACGTACAGTATGCAGGCCTGCGTTTGGGACCCTCGCACTCGAACGAGATCGCGCCTAGAAAAAGCACTTGAAGCGGATTTGCACAAATAGCCGCACCTGCCGATAACACTGTTGTAACAAGCCCGTTATCTTCTGCGCAAAAGGAGTTGTGTAACTTTCTCCTCCAACGTCTTATCCGCACTCCCCCCCCCCCCCCCCCCCACCCCGCCTGTTTGCATAACCGTGTTTTGCGGTTTTGCGTTGGTACTCTTCTCTCCCTGGAAGAAAAAAAAACACACACAAGCTTTCAAGGGTGAACAAGCCGCCCTTACCGCCAACGATCAGAGCGCCATTAGCGTCCGCCGCTGCTCAGCCAGGAGACTTCAGGAGTAATGGGAGGAGAGGACTCGCGGTGAGTCACCGTTCTGAGGCGAGTAACTGCGCTCTGCTGTCTAACCGCGTCGTCGTTTGACAGCTTCGCCGTGGCTCTGCCTTTAATGGGGCTGATGGAGCCTCGCTCCCTCATCTCTGACATTAAAACGAGGTCTCAAAACCGCGTTTCAATCGCTCCGTACCGCACTCTGTCATTTTTCCGTTTTCGTGGTGTTAAGCCAGACCCGGGTCAAATATGTAATTGTCTTGGATTCATATACTTTTCTACGCTTTTACTGAGGTTCTTTCTATGAAATACTCTCAAAAAACGGAAACCCCGCCTTCCGGCACCCTTGGTTGGCTTACTTGCGCTAGGCAAGATCAGTCCGGCACAGAAACGTATTTGAATCCAAAGTCCGTTGGGTAAGAGAATCATCTGGTTTATTTGACATTTTTCAGACTTATACCTGGCGCTCCTGCACATGAACCGCACTAGTTTTGTTTAGATGTCTTTTTTGTTGGGGGGGGGGTGTTATAATCACCCCCAAAGGTTACAGTCAATTGACTACTAATGGGGCCTTAATTTGCTTTTCCTGAGACAGGATTCACACCTTCGTAAAAAAAGGCCAGTTCCAGGTACAGATCTTACCTCGGCGAGCCACGCCTCGGCTGTATGACCCCAAAAATAGCGGGTGTCAGGTGTAAAAGTACACCACAGTCCATTTACCATCAACTTTATCTGCATCAACATGGTGTTACTCATTGCAGCCATAATAGAAAATGGTTCTTTGATCTTGTTGAATGTTTTATTTTTATTTTTCATCTCTAGCAGTTCCTTTTTTTTTTAGCTTGTTTTGTTTTGAGTTGGTTTTACAGGTCGGTTGGGGTTATGGTTTGGTGGATCAAAGGAGAACGAGGTGCCATTGGAGGGCACTTCTGTTTCTTCACAATCTGCCACGTTCCTTAGCAACAAGACACGTTGGCCCCTCGGAACAAGGAGGGCACCATGTGACCAAGGCAGCCAATGAATTTGTTGCAGGATATACATTTCCTCCCTTGCAACATCTGAGAATGAAAACCCAACACTTTATAAATATTTATGTTGCTAATTACGCCGCTGTGCTTTATTAATTGAACTATAATTTCCCTGCAAGTGGATCTAATTAAGGATGGAAATTAGTTTCAGCTAATAACGCACATAGTTAAAATAACATTTTTAGCAGAGAGATCGTCATTAAAGTTTTATTTTCTCAAATTGTGTTCCCCCTAGCCCACCCCCACCTTCCTCAACAGGAATACGTGCCGTGGTTGATTTAGGCTTGGATGTCTTAGCATTGATATGACAAATTAGCTCAGCTTAGATATAAAATGAAATTGAAAACCAGATAACTATACGGCTTGCAACATGTGTTGCTATTGGTATGGTGTCACTCTGATATTAATTAGCTGCAGGCTTCTAGTTAATATCACTTCATGAATGGTTTTGGTGGTGGAACTGTTAACTGGTAATTCCTGTATCTAATTCTGGGTTTGTTTAGGTGGTCTACATTAGTGATCCGATGATGATGGTGCATGTACTGGTCAAAGTTTGTTGTTAGCCTGGGGCCTGTTTCAGGAAGCAGAATTACGGAGTTGCCTGGATAACTGCGCTGAGTTAAAACCGGGACCCTTAGCCACTACGCTACGGGCTACTGCGCTTGGATAAATGGATGCACTTGATGTATTGTAATGCAGTGGCTAGCTGTTTGTCGTGTGCTGGGCTTGGTGTGCAGTCAGAAGGCTTGATGCCTTTTCGTTCAAGGTGTTCCCCTGCTGTCGGGGGAGCCGCCCCCACGGGCTGGGCCCACTGCCAGATTGACAGTGACCTCATGGACTGCTCCACAGCTGCAGTCCTATTTGTTTAATAGGTCTCTCTCTTTCACTCTCTCTCTTTCACTCTCTCTTTCTCCCTCTCTTTCACTCTCTCTCTCTCTCTCTCTCCGGAAGGACCATTAAAAAAAATGAAAAAATGCCACACAGGCTATTAGGCTGCACAGACTTAATTGCTCGTTAATTGGGTAATTAGGGCCGTGCTTTGTTTTTCTCTGCCTCTCTTTCCCCCCCCTCTCCCTCTCCCTCTCTCTGTCTCTCTATCTGTCTCTCTCTCTCTCTCTGTCTTGTTGCAGAGTAAATGTTGCTGTCCTGTCGTTATTGTCCAGTGGAAGAATAGCCACGCTAACACCACGCTAACAGGCTCCCCTGTCCCTTAGCCACGCTAACACCACGCTAACAGCTTCCTGTGATTCTAGTTCACCAGTCAGGAAGGAGAATTGGTCAGAAAGAACACCGGGTTCTCAGAAAATACAGAGTAAAAATAAATAAATAAATAAAAATAAAAAGGTTTGTTATGAATGCATTCTGCGGGAACACTGCAAAGGATTGTTTAAAAAATCGTTTTATAAATTATCGCAGTGGATATTATCCGTCTGCTTGCGGTATATTTCACTCCTCTGATGAAAGCTATAACCGAACCTGGAGAATTCTCTGATGGAAACATCAACACAAACGCAGGCGACGAACGATAACATTTGAAATCTCAATTAGTAAAGCTCGCTGTTTGCCTCTGAATGAAGGGGGAATTCTGAAGACCCACAACACTTTTTTTATTTCTTTTTTTCTTGCATAACTTGAGTCGCGCGTTCCGTTGCGGTGTAGCGCGGACGAGGGTAACCGTGGCAGATTAAACCGACCCGAGGACCGTCCTGGAACAGGGGGCTGTGGGCAGGGTGGGAGGAAGGTGGTGCAGTGGGATGTGCCTTACAGTGAAGTCGTTATTCTGCGGTTCACAAGCGGCGGATTTACAGAGCGGCGAGAGTGGAGCTGCTGGTGGCTGCAGATGGTCGACATATGGAGCTGACGGGGGGGGGGAAAGGAAATGTATGCTCACATCGGACGTGTGTGCGTGTGAGGACTGTTTGTGTGTGAGAACTGTGCGTGTGAGGACTTTTTTTGTGTGTGTGTGTGCGTGTGTGCCTGTGAGGACCCATGTGGGTGTGTGCATGCCTGTGTGTGTGTGTGTGTGTGTGTGTGTGTGTGTATGTGTGAGTGTGAGTGTGAGTGTGAGTGTGAGTGTGAGTGTGAGTGTGAGTGTGAGTGTGAGTGTGAGTGTGAGTGTGAGTGTACACTGTGTGTTATGTTGGGTGCTAAACTAAACTCATCCTAACACACGCTGTGCCAACAGAGTGTGGTTTTGAAAGGCTCCAGAAGCAGTGCTTTGGAATGACCTCGTAAAAAAACAACAAAGAAAATAACAGTCTCTGGTTTCAAAAAAACAGGACACCTAGCTGGGAAACGCACATTCTCCTCCCTGACCAATGAGGGAGCAGGCTAGCCGCAGCGACGTTTTTAATTGGACGCACTTAAAGAGCATCTTCAGCCCCACCCACCAGCTGGGATTGTTAGTCAGTCCTGACTCAATATAATAAATAAAAAAATAAAAAAAATTAATTTCATTTCTGGGACGCCATGCATTAGTGTTGTGTGTACCCACAGGGGGGGGTGGGGGGTGTCCAGACTGTTAAACGATGCCCCCCCCCCCCACCATCCCTCCCTCACACTAATAAAACCAAGGTCCTGAGAACAGTGGGAGAGGGGGGAACCAGTCTCCCACATGAGCAATTACATATAAAAATGATTACAGGAAAATGAAAACCGCTCACCACGGGGTGTAAACAATGTGCACACCGCTCCGTTCCTGGCCCACAAACTGCGCCATTATTCCACCTCACTGCCAGCGTAGCGCTCGCAAAGGCCAGTGCCCTTCTGCGTGTGCGGAAACACGATGGCCGCGGGGTCCACCACGCTACCATACGCCGTTTAGCAAGCTGTTCGGTCCTGCCGTTTCGGTGAAAGTCTTTTCACGATGTCGATTTAATTGTTTAATTGTTTAATTGTTCGATTCAGATCTTTGCCACTGCCTCTACCTCTAAGTGTAGTGGTGATTTTTCACCGCTGAACTTTGTGGTGAAATCTGCCGGAGGGGCCACGTCTGCTCCAGACCCCCTGTATTCATTATTCTGTGTTGTCGTGAAACGCTAAACTGTTTAATGTAAATGCGGGCAGTTCTTTTTCCCCTCTCCCTGTTTGTTTGTTATTCATATCAACCAATTAGCATTTTTAACGGGTGAGTTTCTCACCAGAGTAAGGTGGTGGGGGGAACATCAGGGGGGGAACATCAGGAAGCATTAAAACAATCTGTCTTTCTCTCCCTCCGCTATCTGTATTTTCCATTGTAGTTTAAAGAAGAGCGAGCCAACTCAAAGGTTATGAAATGGTGTGGGGGGGGGGGGGGGGTTGTTGCCGTGGAAACCAGGGTCATATTCATGTGCCTCTGTTTGCTCCGTCCCCCTCCGTCACTGCCGGAGAAGATTAACGCTCACGTGAAACGGGAGGCCCCTCTTCCTCAAGCAGGGCAAGGAGGATTGTGGGATAGACCTGGGGCCAGGGATTAAAGACGAGCTGAAATCTAAATACACCTTTTCCCTCAGTTTCAGGGTCTTTGTAACGATACGAACATGTCTGAAAGTATGCATCGCATTGTAATACTTGTGAATTTTCACACCACATATTTTTCTGTCCACTTCCTGGGAAATCTGATTTTTACGAGAGTTTAAGTCATTGGGTACCAGTATGTCCTTCAAAAATTCCCCCGAAAGGTCCGTTCCACCCGTGTGTACGTTACATCGTCCGAGCACCGCAAGCTTCCACTTCGGCTTGTCGACCGCAACCCCACGGCGACGTGACGTAGTTCAACCTGATTGGTGGGACAGCGCGCTGACAAGCGTCCACCAGAGCAAGGCCCTTAGCCCCACATTGCTACCCTGGGGGACTGTCCTGCCTAATCAACTGTAAGTCACTTTGGATAAAAGCATCAGCTGAATAACTGATATGCGATGTAATGGATGCTCACTTTACCCTTCAGGATCAGAACACTGACGGCAGATTCTGTGAAGTGACCTTGATTTACCCGCGCACGGTTTTTTTTCCTCTTTAATTAGTATTTATTTTCGATAGTAAATGCTTTAGACTCCAGGTCTCGAGGTTTTTATGATGGAATCACTACTTCTGAGAGATGAGTGCCCAGAGCATTGATCAAATCATATCAGAAATGGCAGGAACAAGAGATGCATTGATCTTTCTGTCTAATATTGATGAACCAGTTACTCAAGAGCTGAAATGAACACGGCATTGTGGGAAGGGAGCAGGGCGCGCACGGTAGCCTTTCAGCCACAGCACTTACAGTACACATCTTCTTAAAATCATTTACAGTCACCAATAGCCATCTCCTTTTTTTATTTATAAAACTGCTGTGAGTGGCAATTTAGATGTTGAAAAGCGTTGTCGTCCCCAACCATGGATAAAGTCCTATATGCACCCTGGTGAATAGAAACCCAAATAATAACACTCATCCCTAAACTTTTTGTTCTTCTTTTTGTTTTTTTATGCATGCAAAAACCCTCAGATTTAGTTTGGAAAATCAAGCGTATACAAACCTGAATTATTATTTTTTTTTTATGTCTTTTGTACAATAAATTATACCGTTATACCGTTTGTGCCCTCTCATTGGGCGTAACGGTGGCGTGAGGAGAGCATTATGGGACGCGTTCGAGCAGTTCCCGTCTGAGCGGGCTTGGGTGGGCGTAACAGACGAGGAGTGACCTTTTCCGCAGCGCTCCCGATATTAACGCAGTCTCCTCGACTGATTATCCTGGGAACATTTCACACAGTATTAAGCCTAATAAATTACATTCCCCCCCCCCTCTCTCTCTCTCTCTCTCTCTCTCCTTCTTTCACTCCTCTCCTCCGCTCCCTCTCTGGAGCTGATAACCCAGAATCCCTTGAGGCATGGCCCTGGTAATGATGTCAGTTCATGGCCTTCTTATTTTAGCAGAACTGCCTAATTGGTATGTGTTCTACATAACTGTTTGAGTATTAGACTCACAAATGAAGGTTAGAACCTCTGTGCTTGTAATCGACTGAGAGAAATTGATTTGTGCTCAGCTGTTCTTCTGGGAGATGGCTTTATGGTTCTCTGAAGAAATGAAGGTTTATAATTGTGTTTTTTTTCCCCGCTCTCTCTCTTTTTCTCTCGCTCTGTCTTTCTCTCCCTCTCTCCCTCTCTCCTGCAAAACCTTTATTGACATTCAGATGGAAGGGAACAGCGTCTTAAAGGTGATGTGTCCAGTTAAATAGAAAGCATAACCTGTCAGTGTACCTGGTGTGTTTCAAGAGTGCTGTTTGGGCTGTGTATGAGGCAGGGAGCATTGGCCTTTTTTTGGCTGAAACAGGAAATGAAAGTCTAGGCAATTGGGCAGCCTGCAGCCTAGTGGCAAAGGTACATGACATGGACCCTGGAAGGATGCTGGTTCACGCTCCAGTGTAGTCACGATCCAGTTCAAGATCCCCACAGCTGTTGGGGCCCTTGAGCAAGGCCCCTAACCCCTCACAGCTCTAAGGGGGATTGTCCCCTGCTTAGTCTAATCAGCTGTAAGTCGCTTTGGATAAAAACGTCAGATAAATAAAGGATTACTTAATTCACTGAACACGCATACATACATACCGACAGACATACAGTACAAATACATGCACGCACACACACGTGCGCATAAAAAACACCCACTCAGATTAATCCGCTTTAGCCAGTAGGTTGCCGGTTTTAGTCCCGTTTGGGACGTGACCATTGTGTCCTTGAGTAAGGCGCTTAGCCCCTGAATGGCTTCTGTCATCAACCAGCATTTCCCATGTAGAGTATAAAATCTGTGTAATCTGCCGTGGGTGAACACTTCTGCCAGCGCAGCGTTGTCTGAGGGATTCCAGCATGTTCCGTGGGCTCTCCATACATTAGCGCTCTGAATCTCCGTGAGCATCTTCTCTTTCTTCCTTTTATATCCTTCGCTTGGCGACTCGTCCACGTTCACCGGCTCATCCCGTCTTCCCGAGACTCCCAACTTCTTCACGGCCGCTTTCAGCGCCCATCACGTCGGATCTGCTTTGAGCCGGCGCCCGCTGTATGCAGGAGAATAAAATCGCATTTCACGCTCGCGCTAATTCCGCGTAGCGCGCGGGGAGCGAACGAGCAGCTGGTGTTTGCAGAGGAGGAACCGAGCAGCCTTGAGCCTGTCCGTCAGAGGCCCGATTTCACCGGCGGACGCCGTAGAAAGTGTCCCCGTTTGCGGCGCGGGGAACTAGCCCGAATTCATCACAAACAGTCACACCTAGTCGCGGTTCGCGCTCGAGGTTTTACGTCTCCCAGGGCGCTCGGTGTAATGGTTGTCATTTCTCACTTGTTCCATAAAAAACAGTGTCGTGTGTCGAGTCCTGACTGCTGACTGAGTCGCTCCACCACGACGCGACACGCTCTTGTAATCATCGCCAAACAGTCAAAGGTGGTCAGAGTTCAGACCATTTCGAAGAAGCTGAAATTCAATAGCTAATGCGGTTTGAACCGGAATTATTTTCAAAGCCGTTTTTTCCAGCGGGCTCCCGTTTCAGTTTAATGGCCTCTTCTCGAAAGAGAGAGAGAGAAAGCAATCGAGAGAAAGAGAGAGGGAGAGTGACAGAGAAAGAGAGAGAGAAATATTCACCTACTGAGGGCTGAATTGAAATGGCGTGCGCGGACGGAATCGTGTGATGTAAGCGAAAAGGGAGCGATAACAGTTGTGCGGTTTCTTCGCCGGCCAAGCCGCGGCCCTCGGATGGACTTCTGCGCCGAGATTAAGATGGTCAAACCAGACAAAATGGCGGGGTGAAGGCCAGGACACCAATGTGTTTAGAGAGAGAGAGAGAGAGAGAGAGAGAGAGAGAGATTGGCATCGATTCAGAGAAACTCGAGCATCGCTTTAAGACGTAACAGGAGCGCATGTTGTGGGTGATAAGACCGGAGAGAGAGAACGAAAGAGAGAGGGAGAGAGGAGATGTGGAGGGAGATAGAGAAGGAGCACAGATGAGGAGGCAAAGGTTGGGCAGACTGAGAAGGTTTTCGAGGCGGGGGTGGGGGTGGGGTTATCGTTCTCGTTCCGGTGGAACAGATGGCGGGGGAATCGGGAAGGGGGGGGGGGCAGGAGGTGAGTCGGGTTCGGACGCCCCCGCACAGTTACGCCGTTGTTTAGCCTTTTTTTTCCGCGTTTTCTCGCTGTGAGAACCTCGACCTCCTCTCTGTATGCGCTGTGAATGTGTGCTCTTACTTTGAAGAGCAGGGCTGAATTAATGAACAGCAGTGCATGCTTTGCATTTGTATTTTCGTGGAGGGGGATCACTGTTAGATCTCGGCGAGGATTAGCCGGGCTCTTAACATCTTAGCTAATCTGGTTAACACCTGTTTTTATTGACATCAGAGCAGCAGTGGGACCCTGCCTGCCTGCCCCCCGCCCCACTCCACCCGCCCTTTCCCAGCCGGAATCGGTTTACATCCCGCCCCTCTGTGCCAGCCTGGGTGTGCCAAGACCGCTGCCCTGTAACCGAAATAACACAGCAGTCCATTTGAATCCACGGCCTTGTCACGCTGCTGCCTTGTCACGCTGCTGCCCTGCCGCGTTTCCATTAACAAACAAGAAGCAGGTGGACCCGTCTGTCGACCACTTGGTCACTTGATGTCAAGTGGTCAGTGATTACGGTTTAATAAGGTAACAAGACAAAACAGCACACCCTAATCTTCATTTACAAAGAGCTTAGTTTATCTTAAACTGAAATGTATATTTTTTTTATAAAGCATATCTCAAGCTACAATCCTCTCTGTCATTATTATTATTATTATTATTATTATTATTATATATTATTATACAAATAGAATTTTAC
>NC_083770.1:38267260-38272260 GCF_963514075.1 Conger conger
TGTCCGCTAACGGTTTAGCGTGGCCTCAACGTCCCGTCTTCGCTTTCCGCACGTGTTCCGTTGGACCTGCAGAACCTCAAACTGTTGGCCGGCGGTCAAAGGCTTATTTTAACGGGGACGAAAAGGGAATCGGTTCTTCATAAGCGAGGGAGGAGAGGGGGAAAAGTAGCCTCGGTTGGCTGTTTATCGCTCCGTGAAAGACGGATCTAATTTTAATCCGGGCTAACGTGAAGAGCGCTCTCAGCCATTGACCGAGGGTGTCTTATGACTGCCTCGACGGTCTCGGGTCTTCGGTCTTGTGGTTTCGTCTGCAGTTTCACTTCTGTAAGCGGGGCTCAGTGACTTGAGAGAGTTTTGAGTATCTCCGCTCAGTTCGTGAACTTTTTTTCTCGCTCCGTTGCTCGAAGCACAACCTTATTAGTATCTTCTAGACGAGAGACAAGCACAGGAAGGCCATGTACCTTCTGTTTACAGGCTATTCAATCACTTTAAGTACCCGTAGCAGACTGATTTTCTTGGAACCACATCTTGTACAATTCCCCCTGGCTCTTAACGTACATATTATTTATCACGCAAAAATATGCAACTGTCGAGCCGGGCTGTTTTACTAGGCTTTTCCTGTGGGTACGGGGGGGGGGGGAGCGAGGTAAAACAACGGTGGCATAAAACGACACGGAGCGCTGATAGATTTACTCTGTGATTAACTGTCACGCACACATTTATGGCATTTCAGAGACTGGATGGCCAGTAATCTGCCAAAAGGGCTTTGTAGCATTTTCAAAAAAAAGCGTTGGGTTTCAGGAGCGTGGGTTTTATTTATGTTCATTTTGTCTGTTTTATTTTCGTTTCCTACGGTGCCGACTTAAGACGTGGAAGCGTTGAGATGCCCGTCACGTCGTTCCTGTAGATCCAAGGAACGGCTCCTTTCGTTTATAGGCCTATCTGTGATATGATTTCATAAAAAAGTGACTTTATACTTCTGGGGTTTGAATGAATTCTAAACAAGCGTGACTCGAATCTAATTTATGAACGCACTTTTCTTTGTTTGGTGCCGCACGGACGTTTCCGTGTCTCTGCCTGGAAACGTTGAGATGTGTGTGATTCAGACGAGGCTTCAGATTAATCACACCACCACCAGCACGCTATTTCTTAGTAAGAGTTTAAGAGTGTGAAATTGGGTTTTATATTTGTCGTTTGTGGACTGTAATGTGTTGTTATTAGTCAGCGGTGTAAAAGGTTGCCGTGCACTCTGCAGACTCTGTTCCCAGCGGCCGTTTGTCAACATTACAGTCGTGTTTGGTGGTCGACTGTGCTCCTTGGAGAACCCGCGTTTCCTTGGTTATACCCCTGGAAACCTACACCATCATCGCGCTGAAGGATTTAGTGAGGGCGCGACAGAACACTACAGATCGGCGATGAAAACTTGGAGCCTTAACGGGAAACAGCACTGGAGAAAATTTAGAAGAGGAAGGATCTGTCTTTTTTTTTTTGCATAGCCGCAACTTTCTTGTGAAACTCAATATGGCGTCTTAAACTCAGACGGTCAGCGCACTTAGTTCAGCTTGTTCTTCATCGGTTTGGATTGTGCAGAAACAGTTTTTTGACGTTTCCACTGTTTCCAGTGTGACCTTTTGAGCGGTGGGCACGGAAAGTCAGCGTGGTGTAGCTTTAACAAGCGGCCTTCAGAGGGAAAGTTAACTTTCTGGGGTTTTTTGATTTTATTTTGGTCTTGGGGTATATTTTCATTTGGCCCAGAGTGTTTTTATGTGCAGTGGAGGACATTTTAGTTTTGGTGAACCGCCCGGTCCTCTAAATGGCTGGTACAGGGGCATTTTGGGACTCATGATCTAAAGCAAGGAAATACATTTCAGCTTGTCTCCAAAGCAACTTTTACAAATTAACTTATGTGTTATTTTATTTCTATATTATTTATGGGGCAGCCTGGAGGCTAGTGCCTAAGGTACATCACTGGGACCCGGAAGGTTGGTGGTTCAAGCCCCAGTGTAGCCACAATGAGATCAGTGCAGCTGTTGGGCCCTTGCGCAAGGCCCTTAACCCCACGCTGCTCCAGTCTCTTCGCTGATGCATTGGATAAAAGCGTCAGCTAAATAACTGTAATGTTATTTATAGCAAGCAAAGTTAATAACTGGCTGTGTTAATAACTCGCCGACTGTAGCTATGCGCTTTGACTTTTATTCTCCCCCTGTAAGGCAAAAAATAAAAAGGAGAAACTTTCGATGGGTTTCGGGCGTTGGACGAGTTTAGACTCTGGTGTGAGGTGCTTGTATTAATGCCTGCTGTCTCTCGCTCTCACTGTCTGGCCCTTTAAAATGCACTGCGTGGCCGAGAGGTGTTTGGGTGTCTGCGGCTGAGGTCGCGACCCCGGCTGGCTCTCTCGCTCTCCCGCTCTCTCGCTCTTCGCTCCTCTCCTTTTCCGTCCCCGCCCACCACCCCCCCACCCCCCCACCCCGCCCCGCTCACGGAGGCAGGCAGAAGATGTTGCAGCGAAAGCAGGATGTGGGTTTCTTTTTTCCGTATCTCGGTATCTGCACCGCAATCTTAACACCCAGACGACATCGCGACACAAAGCCATTCACACGCCCTCAGAGTATGTGGAGCAGGTTATGGTGCTGAAGTCTGCCTGAGAACACGGCAGAGGGAACCGAAAAGAAAAAACCGCTTCCTGTGGTTGAGGGGCACGTACATGAAAAAATGCTTAAAAGGCAAAGTGGAGCACGTTTTAAGTCGTGTAAAACATTAATTTCCTGTTCCTTTCTGTAGACATGGGATCAGAAACAGCCGATCTTCTCTCTCTCCTCACACAGTTTTCATGCCCTCCTGTGAAGAGACGAGGTTCCAGTTTAGCTTCTCTCCCAGTCGAGCGGGATGCAAGGTCACTCTCGGTAAAGGGATAGTTTTTTTTTCTCTGTCACCGCCCCCGTTATAATTGGCTATCATACGCGTTTCCTGGCGCCCTAATGGAGAGTGCTCGTCAAACACGTCTGAATGAGAGGGGGGGGATTAACTCCATTAAAGACTTAACGGACGCGGAGAGGCCCAGCGCTTTTCCAGGCCACAGACTGACACAGAACTGAACCATCCCACCGCTGCCAGCCTCCCCCGCGCTTCATTAGCATGGAATTAATTGAGTCCTCATTTTCAGGAAACAAAGGGAATTGAGCGATAGAGCTGGAGGGGGGTTGGTGAGGGAGGGGGGGGCTATGGGTTGGTGGGGTTGGCGGGGGGGTGTTGGTGAGGGGGGGGGGTTATGGGTTGGTGGGGTGGGGTTGGTGGGGGGTGGCGATGGTGAGGGAGGGGGGATTATGGGTTGGGTGGGTTGGCGGGGGGGGGTTGGTGAGGGAGGGGGGGTATGGGTTGGTGGGGTTGGCAGGGGGGGGGGTGGGGGGGGTGGTAGGATGCACCTACAGATCTGATGACAGTGGAGCTTACAGTTCTATCTTCATCTGCTCGGGAGGCCTGTTCTAAAAGGTTCATGGGGGAATTGGCACAAAATGGCTGCCTTTACCCAGATTAAGACAGACAGACAGACAGACAGACAGATTCACACACACACACGCAGACACACACGCACAGACGCACACACAGGCACACACACACACGCACACACACGCACACACACATTCACACGCACACACACACAGGACAAGAGCTATGCGATCTGGGTGTGGAAGATATACAATAGAATAGTCTAATGGTCCTCTTCACACCCATACATTCTCAAAGAAGTGCACTGAGAAAGTATTGAACTCAGGATTTCGGAGAAGTACTCCTTTATATACATATTCACATCCTTTATTTTAAATGCATTTGTGATTTCGGTTTATCATGATATTTCCACATTGTTTTCTATTATATCTATTATATGTTATGCATAAGTCCACTGTCTACACTGTATTGCAGAATAGGGGCATTTGTTTTGGGCTGCCATAACTAAAGAAGTCGTTCTAGTGGAGTTCCGGCTCCTCGGTGTCAGTGTCGAAGAGCTGGATAATTTGCGCTGGGTGTTAATGAGTTCCCTGCAGGGCGGTCCCAGTAGAGCTTCCCTACTGTGGCGGTGACTATATGTAGTTATACATCATGTCTGCTTTCAAATCAATTAGCTTTTTTATCTAGAAAAGTCATTTTATTTGATTAAGTTTTCACTCGCTGCCTGTCGAATGTTTGCGTAGCTTCCTGCCGACAGCTCGAGACGCAACGCGGAGTTTAATCAATTAAATCGCCTTTTCCTGGCGTTAAAATCTAAATGAAATGAAAACAGGCTGCCGGAACAGTGGGATGGATGAGGAAGGAATCAGCATTCCTGTTTGGGAACATTTACTGGGAACGTTTACTGGGTGTTCAGTTCCATTTCTGGATTTTTCCGGAGTTACTGTTTGTAATGGCCTGCGAGCGTTACAATGAAAGATGTATGGACGTTAGGTGGTTATGTTATGAAATTAATCATAACATTGGCTACACATCAATGTGGATTAAAATATATGCCAAAAAAAAGGCAACATTTAAAAACACTTAATCGTAAACCTTTTTAAAGGAATGGCCTTTTTAAACATGAAAACAAGTTTTAGATGCACTGTGTTTGCCAGACATTTGACGCTATAGCATAGGTGCATGAAGATGGGCAAAAATACTGCAAATGCGAATTATATGAAATTCGAAGGTATGTGTTTTTTAGCAGGTGGTACTGGGGTATTTCCCAAACAGAAAGAAGGGTTACTGAGCCCTACGGCATATGAGCAAGTGTAACAGGTTAGAGTGGGTTTGGGGTACGGGTACGGGGTACGGGTTTGGGGTACGGGTACGGGTTTGGGGTACGGTACGGGTTTGGGGTACGGGTACGGGTTTGGGGTACAGGTACGGGTTTGGGGTACGGGTTTGGGGTACGGGTTTGGGGTACGGGTTTGTGGTACGGGGTACGGGTTTGGGGTACGGGTTGGGGTACGGGTACGGGTACGGGTTTGGTATGGGTTTGGGTTTGGGTT
>NC_083770.1:38274760-38279760 GCF_963514075.1 Conger conger
GCCAGTTCTTTGAATTATTTTAGGATTTTTTCTTCTTCTTCTTTTTTTTTTTAAGAAAAAGGATATTCTCAGGTGATTGAAAATGTTCTGTGTGGTGTTTTTAGATCTTAAACAGCACATTAATTCCTCGTGTTAGCGGTCCTGTTTTTCGTCGTAATCGTGTGATTAGTCCAGTCACGGTGGCTTATTTGTGCTGGCAGACCCATTTCAGCACATTTTTTAAAAACGCGGGTAATTTATCTGATTTATTATGTGTTTCAGGCAGAAACGCTGATTAAAACATGGCTTTGAAGAAGCCAGGCTGACGAATTACGAGCCTTTGTTTCGACGCAGTTCTGAAAATCTTTTGAGTGAAAGAGCCAACACAAACAAATTTTGTGTCTTTTCATCGAGCGAAAAAAGATTATGAAAGAAGCCGATGTAATGGCTTCCATCGAATTGATGAGTTTTTTGTTTTAGTAGCGCGCATTTTCACGGAACCCACAAAGAAGAAATTCTCTGTAGTCTGGCTGGAGTTGCACGCCTTGGTGAAATAACCAATGGGTTGATTTTTGTGGTGTAAAAAAAACTATGTGTCTTTAGAGAATGTTAGTGACACCTCCTGAAAAAAACACCTACGCGTCGGGGTGACAGTGTAGGAGTTCTCATATATATTCAGCGGTTTATTTGTTTTTTGTTGTCTTCGCCTGGTAAGGAGAGGTTGATCTCCTGGTGCCCTGGAGGGGGGTAAGACGCAGGTTTTGGGTTTGGCAGGCTGGGGTTCCCTGGAGGGGAGGGGGTGGGAAGACGACACGCGGTGGTGGAGGTGGCAGGAGACGGGGAGAGACAGGGACAGGAGACGGGGATAGAGGGAGAGAGGGAGGGGGAGGGAGGGAGGGAGAGAGAGAGAGAGAGAGACTGGAGGAGAGAGAGAGAGACAGGGTCAGGAGGGGGGGAGAGAGAGAGGGAGAGAGGAAGGGAGAGAGAGGGAGGGAGAGACAGGGACAGGAGAGGGGAGAGAGGGAGAGAGAGACAGGGACAGGAGACGGGGATAGAGGGAGGGAGTGAGAGAGAGGGGGGAGACAGGGACAGGACGGGGGGAGAGAGGGAGGGAGAGAGAGAGGGACAGGGAGGGGGGAGAGAGAGGAAAGAGAGAGAGGGACAGGAGGGGGGAGAGAGAGGGAGAGAGGGCGAGAGAGAGACGGGGACAGGAGGGGGAGAGAGAGAGAGGGATAGAGGGAGAGCGAGAGAGAGAGGGACATGAGGGGGGAGAGAGAGAGAGAGAGGGAGGAGGGGGGAGAGAGGGAGAGAGAGAGGGGGACAGGAGGGGGAGAAGGGAGTGAGAGAGAGGGACAGGAGGGGGGATAGAGGGAGAGAGAGAGACAGGGACAGGAGGGGGGATAGAGGGAGAGAGAGAGAGGATAGAGGGAGACGGGGAGAGGAGGGGGGGGAGAGGGAGAGTGGAGAGGAAGAGGTACAGGAGGGGGGAGAGAGAGAGGGAGAGAGAGACAGGGACAGGAGGGGGGGATAGAGGGAGAGAGAGAGGGAGAGCGAAAGACGGGGGACAGGAGGGGGGGGGAGAGGGAGAGAGAGAGAGAGGGATAGAGGAGAGAGAGGAGACGGGGACAGGAGGGGGGGGGGGGGGGGAGAGGGAGAGCTTGTCAGCCCTAATGAAGAGGGACAAATTCCCCACTCTCCTCTGTCAGGCTCGCGGCCTCTCAGCGCATTTCTAAAGCGTCCTGTCAGCCATTCAGCTTTCACATCACAGGAGGAGAAAGAGGAAAAACAACCAGCCCCGGGAACTCCTCTGTGGGCGGCCGGGCTTAATCAAACCTGTCCCCTCTCTCTCTCCTTCTCTCCTCTCTCTCTTTCTCCTTCTCTCCCCTCTCTCTCTCTCTCTCTCTCTCTCTCCCTCCTTCTCTCCCTCTCTCTCCTTCTCTCCCTCTCTCTCTCTCCCTCTCCCTCACTCTCTCACTCTTGTTCTCTCCCTCCCTCCCTCTCCCTCTCTCCTGTCCCCGTCTCTCTCTCTCCCTCTCTCTCTCTCCTTCTCTCCCTCCCTCTCCCTCTTTCCTGTCCCCGTCTCTCTCTCTCTCTCTCTCTCTCCCTCTCTCTCTCCTTCTCTCCCTCCCTCTCCTCCCCACATCACAGTGCTGGGTTTTGGGGCGTTGAATGTTTCTTGTGTTTGGTGGTTATCGTTGGCTTCCTATGCCTTGATTGTTTTATCTTGTTTTTGGTTTTGTTTGTCTTTGTTAAATGGCCCATGTTGTTTTGTTGTAGTGTTCCTGCAATGTTTCACATTTTCTGGATGACAAAGACAGCAACTCTTACCTTAGCCTGAGCACAGCTTGCTCAAGGTTAGCAGATTGCTCTTACCTGTTAGCCTGAGCATAGCTGCTCAAGGTTAACGGATTTCTCTTAGCTGTTAGCCTGAGCGTAGCTGCTGATGGTTAGTGGTCAACGTATCTGTTAGCCTAAGCATAGCTGCTTAGGGTTAGCGGATTGTTCTCAACCGTGAGTCTCAGAGCAGCTCCTCAAAGTTAGCGGGTTAGCAGGTTGGCAGTGCCAGGCCTCATTCCCCACCCCGGGCCTACCTCTGCTTAATTTTGCAGTCGAGTAACCCGCAAACCAGCAAACAAGATCCAGCGGAGGAGAAAGTGAGAAGAGAAAGCCTGTCAAAGGAGTTCCATCGCCACATGCTAGCAACTCGCCACAATTAGCCTCTTCTGTCTGCTCAAGCTCTGTAACGGACTGAACGGGGCAGGTCACACTGAACTTGACACAGAGGCTTCAGACATTTATTTTGTTTTGTTTATAGCCAATCACAGGTGTGCAGAGAGGAGGTTGGTCACCATGGTGTATGTGTGTGTGTGTGTGTGTGTGTGTGTTGTGTGTGTGCATGCATGCGTGGCCTGTGTATATATATGTGTGTGTGTGTGTGTGTGTGTGTGTGTGTGAGTGAGCATGCATGCGTGGCCTGTGTATATATATGTGTGTGTGTTGTGTGTGTGTGTGTGTGTGTGCATGTGTGGCCTGTGTATATATGTGTGTGTGTGTGTGTGTGTGTGTGTGTGTGAGAGTGAGTGAGCATGCATGCGTGGCCTGTGTATATATATGTGTGTGTGTGTGTGTGTGTGTGTGTGTGCGTTGGTGTACGTGCATGCGTGTGTATGTGTGTGAGTGACAGTGCGATATTTGTGAAAGGTCATTTGGAGAGTCTGGTGGGAACGGCAGGCATACCTTGGTCCTCAGAAACGAGGGATGAAAGAGGAAATAAAGGCGAGAAAAGAGGGAGAGAGAACTCTGGGTTCCTCTGTATAGATTCAGCATGACCAATTTAGGAGGGGCTGAATGAATGAGGGTATTCAGAGACCCCCCTGCTGTGTTCTGAATGGGGGGGGGGGGGGTGGGGGCACAGGGATGTGCCACAAACCAGTGACCTTGAAAATTACCAGGAAGCACTTAGTGGTGGTCTCCCCGGCGACCGGCTGGGTTCACATGGCAACCAAGCGCTTCCTTTAATCTTGTCAAAGTTCACGGGGAGTTGTAGGGGGTGTTGGGTGGGGGGGTGGGGTGGGGGGGGGCGTGTTTGGGAGGGGCGGTTATGTTCAATGAGGGGTACCGGGAATTCGACAAACTGGTCTCCTGCAAAACACGCTCGTTGGCGTTTCCCCGGCAATGCGGACAGCGGAATGCAAGCTCCCGACCAGACCGTTCTTTAAAAACAAGATTAAGAGCCACGCATCAAGAAAAGAAAAATGTCCGTCTCTCTCGCTCAATTATACCTTATAATGGGCAAGCCTCGAATGAATGCTTGGCACACAAAAAAAAGATATAGATTACATTGAAGATTGAACAGTGCATCCGAATGTAAACAGGCTCCGTAAAAAAGGGGCACTTCTCGGTATTAAAATGTATCGTTGCAGACTGTGCAATGCCTGAAATGTCTGGGATATAAGATCAAGGAGTCATCGTATCCGCCTCAGTCAAAGGGTGGGTGAAACTGTGGGATCACACAATGGCAGCGTTCTGTTGGGAGTGCGTAATTAGATTGAGCTTCGGGAGGTATTACTACAAAGCAAGCCCTGCGTATACCCGGGGTCTGAACCCTTCAAAACCAGCCGCAGAATCATCTGGAATCAAATGCCATTCCCATGATTGCTTCCACTCTGAGATATTGCTAAGGCGCGAGGTACTGGCAAATGTGTTTCTGAGTTACTTCCTCTTGCAGCATGTACCCTTTAGAGTCTTCTTTCAAGCCCTTGTTATGCGCTTCCTTTGTTGCAGTCATCTCGGTCTAATTGTAGCATCTTTTGACAAGTGTGGTTTGGGGGCATTTGACTGCAAGCGCAACCGTTTGATCTCGGCTCCTGTTCTACTGCGCTAGGAGTGAGCGGTTATACAGACAAGCCGAGGCTGGAATCATGGGATACGTCGAAACCTTGGAAGGGGGCTCACGGACCCCCCGTCCGTGGGCGAAACGACGGCGGGGCCCCCGCGTCGGAGGCGTGGCGCCTCCCGCGAAAGGCGTTTCGTATTCCGCCGTTTTGTTTTGTCTCTTTTCTCTTTTTGATGGGCGGAAAAGGCCTCTTCAGAAATGAAAGGGCCCCGTCTGTTGCGCTTGAAAGGCCCGTCTGAAACGACAGAGCCCACCTCCGCTCCGTTTGATTGGCCTTCGGGGAGCAGCGCCCGTGGGGGGGGGGGGGGGGGGGGGTTTCTCTGTGAGGTTTTGGCGGTCCCCGGCAGAGGCGACGGCGAGGGGCGAAGCGGAAGCGGGGATTGACGGGGGAGGCCCGGGGCGTTGCGGGGGGGGCGTACTGTATGAAACGCAGCTCATAAAATGAGTATTATAACAACATTAATTGATGCTGCTGCGAGCCGTATGTGACACCATATGGAAACTCCGCCCAGAGGCCGGCTGTAATCGACAGCCCTTCGGAGATGCACAAGCTGGCTCGTTTTACAAACAAGCAGCGTCCCGTTCATACAAAGAGGGAGGGAGGGAGGGAGGGGGAGGGAGAAAA
>NC_083770.1:38284760-38311482 GCF_963514075.1 Conger conger
TCTCCTCCCTCAGCTCCAGTCGTGTCTAACCCCCGGGTCGATAGACCCCCCCCCCCCCCCCCCCCCCCACCCTGAGCCACCACCTGACCCCTGTCAGTCATGTGACTTCCCAGAGGGCCGAGCGGGGAAGGTCAGAGGTCAAACCACTGTATAAACGCTGCGCTTTAATCAAAGCACAGGCTTAAGGGTCGGCCTTAGTCGGCAAAACCTCGCTGCTGCCTTTCGATAAATCCAGATGAGATTTCAGCCCTCCCTCTCGCCCTTGTATTTCGGGGGTGTGAACGAGCATCGCGCAAGACCGGTGCAGTTTCGGGCAGTTTCGTCTATGGGCGGAGCGGTTTGAGATCGTTGGCGTGATGTTTTCAGCTGGGGAGAAATATTCCGGAACGTTCTCCTCCTCCTCCATTGTGAGCGGGCATTTCGTTTTTTCCCCCCATCTTCTTGTGTGTGGCTGTTTTAGTTTTGCCGCGAGCTTGCCATTGTCAGGTCTTCCAACCATTTACCCCCCCCCCCACCCCCCCTTCATTTGCCATGCTATGAGAACAGCCTCAGCATCCCTGCACCCCCCTCATGACTCACACGCTTCTCCATCTTGACACGCCACTGGCAGCGTGTACACAGGAACACGCCGGAAGACACGGACCCGTCATGACTAACTGAGCCCTGAGCACTCAGGCCCTGGAGCAAACACGCGGGGATCACACAAAGAGGGAGCGAGGGAGAGAGAGAGGTAGAGACAGAGAGAGCAAGACGGGGAGAGAGAATGAGAGCACTTGCTAGGCTGGCTAAGATTGGAGGGACCCCTCCTTTGTGTGTTTTTGTCCTAGACTCCACCTGGGGGTAGGTGAGGATGTTGGAGCCGGGTGTTCTCTGCTCATTCTGGGTCTCAGGTGTGCTGGTGCAGCTGATCCACCGTTCGGACAAGTGTCTGTCTCAGGTGTTGGTCACATTCCAGGTTTTGGTCATGTTGACGATTTTGGTCTCCTTGTAGGTTGTGGCCATGTTGTAGGTTTTGGTGACATTCCAAGCTTTGGTCATGTTGTTGATTTTGGTTATGTTGCAGTTTTTGGTGATGTTGCAGCCTCTAGTCACGTTCCAGGCGGCGTTGCAGGTTGTGGTCACGTTCCAGGTGTTCTCCTGGCTTTGTGTCACGGAGACCCCCACGCTTTGCATGCTGGGTGCTCAGTGGCTGCGGGGGATCAGACCTCCTCAGCCTGCAGCAGAAGCTGGTGGTGTGGTGCTGTGAGGAGCCTGTGAGGCACATTCAAAGCGAAAGTCCCGCTGACAGGTCTGTGGGTGTCCGCTGATTCAGTGGGGTTTGAGACCTTCCTGTCTCCACTCCTCCCAGAGTAACGGGAAGGGAAACATAGGTCGCGTTTGCCTTCGATAGTCCAGCCCCCCCCAAACCTCCAACTCCTCTTCCTCGTTCCAGCTTGTGGTCCAGGTGGGGTCACTAATGAACCTGGAGTTGGTGTTCAGTGTGTCCAGCATTGCTGTAGATAGCTGCTTGCGTGGCGCTGTGATGAAAGGTGGGAAAATGTTGAAACCGTTCTGTGACGTTCGGTCCAGTGGAGAACCGGGTCGTCTCAGCCACAGCTGCTGGTGAAGAGGGCACACATGTACTCATCCACAGGCCAGGAGAGATCACTCGGAGAGAGGCGCTTTTGTGTTTTAGTTTTTATTTTGTTTGTTGGCGCACAGAAAGCGAACGATGTCGCTGAGGAAGATGATGATACCGGGGCGCTAGGTCTGTTTAGGTCTGTCTAGGTCTGCTAGTTTTTTTTAGAGACACATCACGACGTGAGAGCCACACCAGGTGGGAGGTCCCCAGACGGCTGGGGATCTTTTACAAACAGCAGTTCTCTCTGTGTTCAACAATATCCTATGAGATGCCTGTTGTTTTGGGGGGGGGGTTTACCCCTCACCTCCCTCCTCCCTCCTCCCTCCCCCATCCCCCTGCGGTGTGGAGCGGTTCCTCAGGATTAAGACGAGCTGTTTGTAATCTTACCCTGGGTCGAGGAGTCCCAAACCTGCCAAGGGCCTCGTTTCTGCCCCCTCCCCAATTCCTTCGCCCCCCCCATGTCCCATTTGGCATGGCCCTATGAACTCTGGGAAATATGGCCCGTAGCTTTGTGCTTCCTCTTTTTTTTATATCGCTGTTTTTCCCTCGTCTCCTCGTCTCTCCCGGAGTGGCGGTCTTTCCGGAACGTTCTTCTGGAAATCCAGCCGGATGATCCCTCCGCCTGCTCCTCCATCATCCCAGCTTGACGCCGTCCTGAATAACGGCTGAGATTCGGGGGACTGAAACATGCGGTGCGATGTGGGCGGATATCCCCCGCCAGCCAGGCTAGCACTGAGCACAGGCCTCTGAGAGCACGCCTGCTGATCTGGGATCAGTTCTGAAAGCTTGACTCTCTGACTTTGAGACCTTTCGCATATTTCTGCCTCTGATCTGGATCCGTTTGGCCGGTTAGCTCGTTACGGAAAGGTTAGGATATGGACACAACAAACCTGATTCCTAGATCATCTCTATCAATTCAGAAATGCTTCATTGGCATGACCTGACACAGTACATGTGTTGCCAAAGCTTTACAAACCAATTTAATGTATAAACACAATGCTACATATGAAATAATAAACAAGCACTGTTACAACTATGTACATCAAATAATAGATGTCAGACGAATAATAATAATCCTGAAGAATAATAATAACATACCTATACAAATAAATAAATACAACATGAATTAATAAAATAAAAATAATAACCATGATAATGAATCTCTCTCTCTCTGTATCTCTTGCTTTCTCTTTCTCTCCCCCTCTCTCTCTCTCCCCCTCTCTCTCACTCACTCACTCTCTCACTCACTCATTCTCTCTCTCTCTCTCTCTCTCTCTCTCTCTCTCTCTCTCTCTCTCTATTTAATGTGAATATGTGCCCTAGGAACAAGGCAGTTTATTTTTTAAACTAATTTACGACTCTTACTTTTTTATTAGCGGAATGTACTGGCCACCATCTTGACAGGGGAGCCACTGCTGGCAGTCGCCAGCATAACAGCACAGATGTTAGCATGGCGCTAATGAGAGACAGACGCTACGCTAACAGGGTGATGGCTTGTTCTCTCTGACTACGCCCTGAAGAAAACGGTGTAAATTGTGCTTGGAAGGTGGCTGTTTATTCGTGGAGGAGTTTATTATACCCAAGCTGGCTTTGTAAAAAGAGGGGGGTGCTTGAATTCTCTGGGCTGAATGGGAGATTGATTGGCGGGGGGCTAAGCTAGTCCTTCTGCCTCCATCCCCCACCTGTAATGGAAGTCTTGTGATGAGTAAAGCCCAGCAATTAGGATTTGCTCAACAAACATTCCGTGGAGAATTAGAAGATGGTGTGCAAACAAATGTTTTCGTTAATCCTGTACACACACACACACACACAAACCATTTTGTGATTGTCTCTCTCTCTCTCGCTCTCCTCGTTCTCTTTCCTCTGCCTCTTTTCTGCTCTCCGTATCACATTCTGCACAGCTTATATCATAGATAGTGGTGATGTAATGATTTAAAGAGGGAGATGTAATGATTTTAAGGGAGATCGATGCCCAGAGCGCTCTCTCTCTCTCTCTCTATCTCTCTCTCTCTCTCTCTCTCTCTCTCTCTCTCCATCGCTCCCTCTCTCCCTCTCCCCCTCTCCCCCTCTCCCCTTTCTCTCGTTTGGATGTCTTTGTTTCTTTTCACACTGCATCCGCTGTACGTGGGCGGTTGGGCACTCGAGTCTAACGTTGTGTTTGTGTGCAGAACCAATCCCACCCTGAGCATATACACTCACACTCACACACACACACACACACACACACACACACACACACACACACGCACATGCACTCACTCACATACACGATCACACACTCACACACACACGTATGCGCTCACTGACACACACACACACTGTCTCACACACACTCTCTCACACACACACACACACACACACACACACACACACACACACACGGACACACAAAGACACACTGGGAGACAAAAGACAGCACCGCCACAGAACTAAGTCTCTTGACTTAACATGGCCCTGTGATAGAGAGGGCTCCCTCCTTTACCCCTCTATTCAGGCTCAGAAAGGGGAGATTGAGGGGGGATCGAGGGGGGCTTTTCTCCTCTAAAGAGCCGCGGTCCGCTGGGCCCTGGTGGTGATTGCGTCCCTTTTCTTAATTACCCGCCGGGACCCACCACGCACTCACAAAAGGGCGTACCGTACCTCCCCTGACCCCTCGCCCCCTTTGTGCTGGGAGGCTGAAAGGGCGTCGCACAAAACTACGGGAGCCACTTAAAAATGTTGCCACAGAAACTTAATTGACAGATTGAAGGCAGTTTTTCAAACCATTCTACTCCTGTTCGCTTCAATTCCTTTTTTTTTGTTGTCCCCCCCCCCCCGCTGTGAGGTCCGGGAATGCTGACCGGTCCACTCCTGTTTTTCCGAAAGTGAAATCCAATTTTGTTTTAATAGGGAGAAAAGGGGGGAATGTCGTTACCCCACCGCGTTTTTTTTTTTTCTTCCAAACACAGAGTAAAAAGAAAGCGGGGAAGTGGCATTTGCAGAGTGGGTGGGGGAGGCGGGGGCGGGGGCGGGTTACAGGAGCGCACGTGACCCATAAGGCCCCTGTTTGAGGGCGTGAGCGCCGAAAAACGCTCTTTTTCTTTAAAGTGCAAAACGCGCGGCTGTGGCGATCTCCGTTTGTGTGATGGCTAATTAGCAGTCCATTTGCGCAAGTGGATCGGACGCTTGTTGTTCAGCGGAGGCCGGTTAAAAGACCACGGGATAATGGGCCGTCATGAAATATTAATGCGGACGCACAACTCTTAAGTGCAGGAGAAACGGCAGGAGGAGGTGTGGGGTGAGAAGAGAGGGAGGGAGAGAGAGAAGGGGGGGGGTCTGTGTTTATTAGTGCTTTCAACACGGTTCATCTCTGAGGCTTTGACTCACACACACACACACACACACACACACACACACACACACACACACACACACACACACACACACACACACACACGCGCGCGCGCAGAACCCACCCATAAACATCTCGGCTCAATGATAACTGGAGCATATCACTCTGAAGTGTTTCAGTTTAACCACTTAAAACATCCAGTGACTGGCCTGACTGGAGCGGAAACAGGGATTTGTGCCTGGGGGGCGTGTTGAGGGGTGAGGGGCGTGTTGAGGAGTGGGGGGCGTGTTGAGGGGGTGGGGGGCGTTTTGAGGGGGTGGGGGGTGTGTTGAGGGGTGGGGGCGGTGGATTCTTGGGGGAGGGGCGGGTTCATGGTTGTTCTGCTACCACCAGAAGCTTGGTGGAAGTGTTGGCAGATTGGTGTACACTGAAAAAACAAAAACAAAAACTGGTATGTTAGTCTTATATCGAGACTTAAAATCATATTGATCTCACTTTCTTTTGCAAAGTAAGACAAAAGTATTGCCAATGAGGACAGTTTGACTCATTTCAAGATAAGACTGCAATCCCAGTCTTATGTGTGTGATGACATTGAATAACACTTATCATGAATAATTATCACAGCACAGCATTAATTATTTTAACTCATACAGCCCAGCACAGTGATTGTCTCCTTTTGCCCCTTGGCCAGTCCTTCATCCTATGCTCCAACTTTCAGAATGCTACTGAACGTGGCAAACATGAAAACATTTGCGTGAAACTGTTAGCTTTCGTTAATATTGGCTGATGTCAGCTATCGTTTTCCTTGTTAAATGCGTGTCTGGGTACTGGGTCCCTATGCACTTCGATCCGCCCTGTTGCTTACCTCAGTGTTGGGTAGATGTGATCTCTTGCTTACCTGAGTGTTGGGTAGATGTGATCTCTTGCTTACCTGAGTGTTGGGTAGATGTGATCTCTTGCTTACCTGAGCGTTGGGCAGGTCTGATCTCTTGCTTACTTCAGTGTTGGGTAGATGTGATCTCTTGCTTACCTGAGTGTTGGGTAGATGTGATCTCTTGCTTACCTGAGTGTTGGGTAGATGTGATCTCTTGCTAACCTCGGTGTTGGGTAGTAACCTCTTACCTGAGTGTTGGTGTTGTGGTTGTCCTGTGTGCCTCCATCAGTGTGTGTGTTTGTTTGTTCTTTCCCTGGGTATATCTGAGTGGCAGATGAGGCCGGCTGTGTTAAACTCGCACGGAGGCTGATCACACACGCAAATGAATTCAAGATCACGAGGCGCTTTAATGAAAATCTTTCTTTCAAACCCACTGCGCCGAAACGCTCCGGGTTGTTATTTGACATTCTTACAGTATATTCATCTTTTTTTTTTGAACCCCCCGGCAACTGTAAAGTGTTACAGGTACCGTGAAAAAAGAAAGAAAGAAAGAAATAAATAAAAATTCCCCAGAAATTTGGCGCGGAGTCGTCTGGTGGAGCGCTTTTGAGCTGTGACAGCCTTCACAAACACAACACCTTCTCGCCGTCATATTCCCCCCCCGTTTGTCTCCAGAGCTGTCACTGAAGCAGAAGATTTGTATAAAAATAACATCTGTACTGGTAATGAGAGGGCCAAATGAATAATTCCTTGTGTTTTCCCCGTCTCTCTTCGTTGCAGTGTGACAGCGAGAGTGACATCGATGACAAGGTAAGACACTTTTTTTATCTGTTTATTTCTACTGCCACATGTACCGTGAGAGCTCGCGAATATCAATTCCGAGTTTCTGTAACATGAACACAAAAAAAAAAACCCTGCTACCGGTGTGAAGACGCGGCGGGGGTAACAGACAGATGTTTGTAGTGCCACTGTTGTTGAACATTTGCATTTTATAGAGAACGAAACCAGCAGGGGAAAAACCAAAAAAAAAAAAAAAACATCTCAGAAGGTTATGCGTGCACACTGGTGGCTTCTCCGACATACGCAAACATTTGAATCCTAACTGGTGTTGCCTGGTGTTAATTCGGGACTCGTTTTGAGGGCGCCTGAGGCTGTTCTCTGAAATATTGTCTCTATTTTACCTTTTCTATTTTTCCTGTGTGTCTAACAGGAATTTCTAAGTGGAGATTCAAAATAGTTCTTTTTCCCCCCCCACACTTCCACTGGGGACGGTTGAGAATGACAAAGTAGGAATAAGGCAATCGCGATGCCACCTTGTAAAATACAGAGAGAACCTCCTCCAATCGTGGAGTACGTTGGTGACAACAAGCTGAACAACAGTGATGGTGATTGGTGGAGCCTTTCAGGCTGCTATTTGGTCATTCTGACATGGATCCTGTAAGCAAAGCCAGAAAGTACATTACATTACATCACAGTTATTTAGCTGGTGCTTTTATCCAACGCGACTTTCAGTTTATTAGACTAAGCAGGGGTTAATGGCCTTGCTCAAAGGCCCAACAGTTCCGCTGACCTGGGCTTGAACAACCATCCTTCCACGTCCCAGTCAAGTGCCTTAGCCACTACGCTACAGGCTGCCATATAACCACCAGTCACCACCGTTACCAACAGCTCATTGCTTGGTGGAGCTCCTCCCTGGTTTATATGAGGAAGTGTTTTACATTACCGTATTTTACTGTCCCTCGGTCAGCTCTTTAAAATAAGGCCCTGGGACATTTGAAGCTTGACGCCTCAAGCACAGTCCAAGTCTGTGGCCCTTACAGAAATCCAGATTTATAAATGTCAAGCGCCTACAAGAAAACATTTCCACAGGTTTCATGTCATTGTAAAATAGTTTTACAGTGGGGTTATGGCTCTCTGACTTCATACAGAGTACAGCACTCTACAGCTTACTAGGTGATGTAGGAAATCACCTTTTGAAGGAATTTTCATATTCAAATGCCTCAAACCTTTTAGTCTTGAAAATAATACCCTATCCACCTATATATAACCGCAAAACATGTCATTTAGATATTCCTCCCCACTACAAAAAATCATTTTAGAAATGTTTCTCTAAAATGTTAGTCAATGCTACAGAGTATTGTATGATTGAATGCAGTATTAAGTGTCATTAACTGTCATCTTGATGGTTAAAAGGCCTGTCTGAAATTCATCAAATCTGACCCTCTGATCCAAATCCGATCCCGGTTTTCATTGCTCATAGGTAATTAACTGAACAATTAGTGCTACTGATTGTCCCAAACTGTCTTCACACCTGACTCCCAGGTAAAGGGAGGGTGGAAAACCAGCAGTTCTGGTGATCTGATGATCCCTGTCCTAAGGTGTATTTGCAGATATATTTTTAAGCAGATAATCCAAACTCATTAAAGAGAAGGCCAGTCTCTGTGCCTCCCCGTCGATTCACATCAATCACGCGTTTTCAGAAGCCGAGACCAGGCTCCAGACACGTGCCGATAATTTGCCTGAATCAGTCAAATCTTATCAGTTAAAGGCAGGCGCTGTTGCTTTGTACAAAATTTTTATCTGAGCAGTACTTAGACTTATTCCGTTTTTTGCTCAAATAGCTACGGGAAGATCTGAATCAAATAATATCCTGCTGCCATTTCGCCCAAAGAGGCAAGATGGAGACGCGAGAGATGTAGATAGAACAGATGTGCCAAATCTAATATGGAATTTAAGGGTGTGCAAGGAAAGGTCAGCCTCCAATCCCCATTTTAGAAGCGTCTGCAACTTAAGCCACGATTTGTTGTCGTGGAAAAAAAAAAACGATATCCAAAGCGTGTTGCTGCATTGAACTCTGGGAAGGGACACGGGTAAGTACTTCATAAGTGCTTGAATGAATATGTATTAAGAATTATGCTAAACCGGTCCTGCCATTTTGCATTTGGTGCAAACAGATTGCTACCAATTTAAATTAAACGGATGGACCAGGCCTTTACAGTGTGGGGTTTCTAAGACTGGAATTTTTCGCACTACCAGTGACGGCATTCGATATGTCGGTTCCCCCGCAGTGGAACTGAAAGTGACGGGAATCCTTATCTCTCACAAGCCTGCCTTCCCGTTCTCTGGAAATGTTTGCGACTGGCGGCGTATAAATAAAACATCGATAGCGCTGAGATTTGCATAACGGGAGGCGGCGGTGCCGGGGGACGGGCCTTTATCTCGACACTGAACCGGAAAACGGCGGGAAAACCTTTTCGGAGGTTGACATGACACTGAGAGGGCTTTCAGGGCTGGTTTTATTGTATTTGTTTTTATTTTATTTGATGGTCTCCGGGCCTTGAGACAAGGGAGAGGTAAGGTTGTTTTAGATAGATAGATAGACGGATAGATAGCATTCATATTGCACTTTTCTCACACTCGAAGCGCTTTACAGTGATGAGGGGAACTCGTCTGAACCACCACCAGTGTGTAGCACCCACTTGGGTGATGCAACGGCAGCCATTTTGGGCCAGAATGTTCACCGAGGGAGAGAGCAATGTTTCTGCCAATTTGATCAGGGGATGGCTAGGTGGCAGGTTGAGAGAGGCAGGGTTGGGAATTTAGCCAGGACACAGGGGAACCCCCTACTCTTAGTGATCAGTGTCACAGGATCTTTAATGACTGCAGAGTCAGGACCTTGGTTTACCTCTTCAGAGCTTATTGCGGTTTGTCGATGCGGACACCTCGCTCCTGCCACAGATGACCAAACCACCTGTTCCCTGTAACACCGTACTCGAGTGGAGTCGTACCCTCGTTAAACCCTGATCTGAAGGCTACCGCAGCCTGTAAAAATACCTTTTTAGCCTTTTCTTTCCAGAAGGCTTTTCACGTTGGCTAAAACGCCACCCCACCGCCCACGACAGCTGGGCTGGGCTGGGATGATGACCGACATTAAGATACTGTGTGCAGGTGTGGCCGTCAGGCGTCACTTACGCTCAAGTCAAATAAAACCGCTTCGTCGCTGCAGAGCACGGAACGGCGGGGAACGCTAACGGACAGGCCCGCCTCCTGTGTCGCATCGGCGTAGCAGCGTTTTCTGGCGGTCGGCATTCCGAGTCGGAGCGGTCCTCTAACAACGGCGTGAGGAAAGGCGGGAAAAGGTGGAAGCTTCAGTCCTGCCACGCCGCATAAACCTCGACGCACATTTGAGCCCCTTCCGTCGTGAAATTTACTGTGGAGATTTAACAGAGCTTTTCCATTCATTAACTCGCGAGCGTGGCTGGTTAACTGCCTTCTTTCAATGTTCTTTGAAAGGGCCATTAGGGAATCGTTGGCGGTTTTATGTTAGCACAAAAAAAAAAGATGGAAAAACCTATTAATAGATCGTTAAAAGTTGCACACTCCTTGGGTTAACCATGAATTTTATTTTAGGTGGTAAAATGTGTTTTGCCATTGCATGTGCTAATATCCCCTAATGGTGTGTAATGCTGAAAATTAGTTCTGAGTTAAAAACCACATTTAAACAAAACAAAACAGTTGGCTTTGTGTACATGTGTACGTGTTACTGTCTACTTACATTTGTAATACTTGGAAAAGAGCTAATCTGAGCTTGTTTTTATTAAACATATAGGTCAATAGAAAATAATATGTTCTACATAATATGAAGAAACCGTACTGAATCAAAAAAAGGGGGGGGGACGGGACATTGAAAGCACAACAGTCTGATGTCCTTAAAATCTCTCATTTAATAGGAGACCAGATATGTATAATATATGATGCTCCACGTGGCTTCCAATTAAATTCCCTGGAATTAAATTTTTGCCCTTGAAAAAATCTTTTTTTTTAAATTTAACTGCGGAAATGTATTGCCACACACACACACACACACACACACAGTCCCCATCGGTGCCGCCAGTAAACGGCCAGAGTTTTATGACAAACCAGCTTTGAAGTTCAGCGTAGTTTTGTGTTATTTATACTCAAAGTCGCGATTTCAAATGAAGATGCACAGTGACCTCTTTTGAACAGAGTTTCAGCACGTCATGGAATTCTGGGTCTTAAGGAATAACATAAGGGGATTACCTAATCCAATCAGTGGCACAAAGGAGCCCTGTTGGTATCCGTTCGGCCCAATTTCCCACTGGTGCTGTCCGCAGTTTGTCCAATGTGTGGTGACCGGCAGTAATAAATGCATTATTGAATGCACAACGGATTGGTAATTATCGCGTTATAAGCTATTGGCCTGGCAGGCCTCAGAAATCGGGGATTCTTTATGAGTTATCTCTGCCGTTTGTACTTCAAAGCAGACGTTACATTACAGTTATTATCCAAAACAACTGCCCCCAGTCCTCGGTCAGATACGTAATCGTTTGGATTCAAATTATTTTCTGTGCTCGATTGATCTTGCCTTGTGCAGTTGAGCCCGCCAAGAGGACCAAAAGGTGGGTTTGCACTTTTTGAGAATATGTAATAGGTTCCAATACACCAGACAAGCTCAGTAAAGCGTAGAAAAGCATTTGAATCCAAAACAATCTCATAAAGTATTTGATCCCGGTCTGCTCCGAAGCTTAATTCACTGCCGTGGACAGAGACTTCTGTTTGACCGCAGCGGAACAGGAACAGGTCCAAGATATTTTCTTAGAGTATGCGGTGTAATGCGATTACGTTCCAGCATTGTGCCGTAAGTGAAGGAGAATGTGATGTATGTGTTCTGAGCGCCGGGGCGTTTGGGTCCGGGATCGGCCTGGTTGGGCAGGCGCCCGGCCAGGTCTCGGCTCCCGGCCCTGGGTGGGTCTGCCACCGGCCTGCCTCCTCCAGCCGGGTCCTCCAGCGTCCGCGCTCGGCAGCTGAGCCCTCCGGCGCCCGGGCTCGACGGCTCTCTGCAACATGTGTCCTCTCCTCCTCGTGCCTGCGTTTTACGCACTTCAGGTGGATAGGCGGTCATTTTCTCTCTCCGAGTGCGAGAAGATTGGCCTGCTTCCCCCCTTTCAAGAGTCTTCCTCTGAAGTGTGATCCAGTGTCTGTCACACCCCCGTCACCTGACCGCTCAGCCGCTCCGCTTTCCTTTCCCACAATCCTCCAGTGCTTCTCTCTCTCTCTCTCTCCCTCCTTACTCTATCTCTTCCTCCATCATCTCTCTTTCTTTTTCCATCTCTCATCTCCTTCATTCAATCTGTATCTCTTTGTCCCTCATAGCTCCCTCCATCCCCCCCATCTCTCACACTCACTCTTTACCCCTCCCTCCCTCGCACTCGTCCTCTCTCTCATCCCCCTCTCCTGGTTGATGTGCTTATCTCCGCTCAGTTCGTCCGGTGGCCTGCCAGGCGATTCATAACCGTGCCGTCGGGCGCCAAAGGTCGCCTAACTCCATTCTGTTCCATTTGCGTGGCGACGGGTTTACCGCGCGCGAGTAACCCAATCCGCCGCCCGCGGGAATTACCGCCATTACCGCCGGCCGACAGGGCGACGCGCAGCCTTGACTGACAGGTTAATTCCCCCCTCCCTTATCGAAGAGAATGGAGTATCGCATCGACTCGCCGTTCCTCGAGCTTATCAGCGCTGTCTCGTCAGGTACCGTCCTCCCAGGTGATGTTTCCGGAAGGGCCTTTTTTTTAATCCATCTGCGACCGCACTGGCTGTGAGCCGTGTGTATGCAAATCAGACCCCCCCCCCCCCCCCCCCACACATATTTTTATCTCCCTTTATCTCTCTCTCCCTCATTCTCTCTTGTTCCCTCTCTACATCTCTCCCTTCATCTCCTTTCTTTGTCTCCCTCTCTTCTTATCTCTCCTTCCTCTATCTCCCTCCATCTTCTCTCTTGTCCCCCCTATTTCTCTCACCCTCCTCCCTCTTGCTCACCATCCTTATCTTTCTTTTCTGTCTCTCTCCCCTTTTCCCCTCCTCTCACTCCCTCTCATTCTCTCCCTTCTTCTCTCCCTCCTCCCTCTCTCCCTCTCTCTCTGGGGGGAGAAGTGTACAGCATTGCCCCTCCTCCTCCTCCTCCTGCTGCCTTTGTCCCTCATCTTCAATAATAACCCCCCCCCCCCCCCCAGGCCCCTGCTGACGGCCCTAATAGTTTTTGTGGTGAGAGGGGGGGGGAGACAGGCTTAATGTTTGGACACAAGTGATCATCCGTCCTCATCTGCTTAATGAAATTAGATTAAGTGCACCTGGGATTGCGCTGAAGCGGCAGAAAGCCCGCCACCTCCTTTAATTTAAAACCAATTTACAGGCCGATCTTCCCCTACACCCGTCGTGGAGAGACGCTACCGCACGGACCGGTCCAATCCCGCTTCCCCGGCCGCCGTGAAATTATAACTGACACGCGCGACAGAGGTTTTAATATGGAGATGTCATTTCTGTCCCATCAGGCTACCTCCCTCACACACCCCACCCTCTGTCTCTCTCTCTCTCTCTCTCACACACACCACCCTCTGTCTCTCTCTCTCTCTCTCTCTCGCTCTCTCACACACCCCACCCTGTGTCTCTCTCCCCCCCTCTCTCTTCCTCTCTCCCTCTCTCTGTCTATCTCTCCCTCTCTCTCTCTCACTCACACACCCTGCCCTGTATCTGTCTCTTCCTCTCTTTCTCCCTCTCTCTGTCTCTATCTCTCACCATCCCTTTCTCTGTCTTTATCTCTCTCTATCTCTCACCCTCTCTCTGTCCCTCTCTATCTCTCTCTGTCTCTCCCCCTTACCCTCTCTCTCTGTCGCTTCCTCTCTCTCTCCCTCTCTCTGTCTCTATCTCTCACCCTCCCTCTCTCTGTGTCTATCTCTCACCCTCTCTCTCTCTCTATTTCTCACCTTCTCTGTCTCACTCTCAATCTCCCAATCTCTCTCCATCTCCCTCCCTCCCTCTCTCTCTCCTTCCGTGAGACCGCTTTAAGGCCTGAGATTTCATCAGCCGATATCTCGACGGGGCCTCTGTTGCGGTTAAGCAGGTCTGAAAACACTTTCCTCTTTAATTTACCAGCTTGATTGCCGTGTTGTCTGTTCTCTGACTTTGTTGTCGCTTGTTTTTTTGTATACATCTGGTGTGCATTTGTCGCCCAGATGTGCTAGGAGTGGGGAGGGAGTCCTCAAGCAGTGAGCCTGGAGTTCTTTGAGCCCGTCTTGCGTTTTGTTTTTGTTATGGAAACCCTGTGCTGCGTGTTTTTCGGGGGGTTTTTATGGTTTGATACAGAGATCTATTCTGGGCGAGTGCTCAAGCATAGAGTCATGAGATCTTTGAGAACATCTTGCTTTTTGTTTTGCGTCTTTTTCTGATGGAAATCCCACGCTTTGTGATTGTTTGGGTGGGGGTTTGGGTTTGACACCAGCAGTGATAGGACGACATTCGCTCAGCAAATGATTCTAACCTGCGGAGGCACGGCTTGGAGGGCATCCTGATAAACAGAGGGGAAAGGCTGTGCCGACTACCACGGCAACCAGGCCCAAATTCCCAGGGGGCCGCGCTAACAACACCGCAAGGTGTTCGTCAAGTTTGTGTCACCGCGGATTTTCATCAGGAGAGACGGGTGTCAGCACAAGCCCCCCAGAGCTTCCCCTCAACACCAAATACTTCCTCTAAAGCCCAGAAACTCAGTTCACTCTGAAAACAGCTGCAAAAAACAAGTTTAGGCCCATTTATAGTCCAGAGTGTCGCTTGACTGAAATCCTTGCTGATATAGACTGTGGTTGTTGTCCTTAGCAAAAATATATAAACACGCTCGAGTCACCCGGAGTATAAACCAAACATCTGTACGACCAGCAACGTCCGTCGCATGTCGCCTGTCGCATTGATGCTCTGTCGCTAGACTATAAACTGGCCTTTAATCTCATCAAGTATTTTATTCTTTTCTCCTGTCTTATGACTTAAAATCTTATTTATTTTACTTTCAACTACTAAATAAGACAAACATATTGCTAATAAGGAAAGACACCGTGACTCATTTCAAGATTTGACAGTGAAGTATGAAAGTATGAGATTTTCCCTTGTCAAGCGAACGGTAACCTATCACACGCTCATGTTTTCTATGAGGGAACAGTGATAAGATCTTAAGTCCTATTGCAGGACTGAAAGGCGTGTTTAGGAGGGCGTTTTGTGATCAGCAGACGGGCAGCGCTGCATGGGCCGGGGGAGCTGGGCCATGTCCTGGCGGGCGAGCCGCCCGTGATTAGGTAACTGTCCCTTTTGTTCTCGGGAAAACGGCAACGCTGGCAGGGGAAACGGAAAACGCTTTCTCTCGCTGTTCTACGGTTTTGTAAAACGTGATATTTCTCCCCTAATGATACAGCAGGCCTGTGAAGGAGCCAGCTCAGGCCACAGGACTGGTTCACAGAAGTGCACGTGATCGCAGTCCTGGTTGTATTGATTACCCGTCTGGAAAGCACAAGGCTGAGGTGGATATTTTCTTCCATTTTGGCTCGTCCACTTTGGGGGGGTTTTCCCCTCCCTGTTCCACACAAATTACCTCCTCTAAAGCAGTGCTCCGTGATGGCCCGTGGAGTTTTCTACAAATTGTCCATTTTTACAATTTTCTGCAAGAGATCCTTCCCTTGAGCACCGCTGCCTGGCAACTCAGCTGACCCAGAGTGGAGTTCAGCTACCTGCTAAAACAGAGCAGGTCAGGGAGTGCGTAGGGCGTAGGGTGTGTTTTACACACACACACACACACACACACACACACACTCACTCACTCACACACACTCACACATACACACACACACACACACACACACACTCACACATACACACACACTCACACGCACACACACACTCACACGCGCACACACACACACACACACACACACACACACACACACACACATACACACACACACACACACACTCACTCACACACACTCACACATACACATACACGCGCACACACACACACACATACACACACACACACACACACTCACTCACACACACTCACACATACACATACACGCGCACACATACATACACATACACACACGCACACACACTCACACATACACACACTCACACATACACTTAGACTCACACGCACACACATACACGCACACACACGCACACACACGCACACACTCACACATACACCCACAGGCACTCACAGATATGCAGACACACACTCACACACTGCCGACACACGCTCACACACATACATGAGTGCATTCATACGCGCATACATTGATACATATACATTCACATACGTACACACTTTGTGGGTCCCCTCTTTGTGGGTGTGTAATGACACCACGGTTAGATAGGTAAACAAGTGCACTCATATACACACATACACACACACACACACATTCCTGCACACACACGCACTGCACTCAAAGGCACTCAGTTTTAAACCGATTCCTGTAAGGAAATCTCTGGCCGAACCCTAAAGCCAAACTTATCCCCCCCCGCCTTGGCCGTTATGCTCGCTCGATCATTGTTTTTATTAAGGGCTGCGTTTGAATAACGAGCCAAGCACTATAAACATTTTTCCACTTCAGTAATAAAAAAAGAAAATTGAGACCATATTGCTTGCAGATGTCTGCTGTAAAAAAAAAAAAAAAAATGTTTTTGCACTAGATTTGAGTGTTTCTGATCCTCTATAAACACAATGCTTAAGCGCCTTATATTCAATAAACATCGGCAGGACCTAATTACTTTCACATTTCCACGCTTGGAGACAGAGGGGTATTCCTTGTGTTTTGGGAATCGGAGCTCTAAGCCCGGGATTCATCCCAAGTCTGGGATGAGGCTCTTTCATACAGAAATTCCTGGTTCTGCATTCGTCCCAGAAAGGGCAGACGCAGTCAGTGACACACACAGTTTGCATTAGCTCCCACTGTTATTGCTGGTCCCGCCCTCCGTGTATAATGTTCCCCCCGAAAAAAGCAGCTTTTCTTTTCATCCGGCCGGACGTTTGAAAGGAAAGCGATGTCGTGCACGTCGAGGAATGGGCGGCTTCGCGAGTTTTAAAAACATTTATTAATCGGGAAGGAAGCCGGGCCAAACGGCACATTCCACATTAACGTATTGCTGTTTTTACAGCGTGAGCTAAAATAAAACAACCAAACGTCTCACTCTCTCTTTTTTTCTTTTTTTTAATCATTTGAGAAAATAAACGCGCGTTAATGGAAGACACATCATCCCGTAATTAGGTAACGACGGCGTGTAATTTCTCCTTTGTGTTCCTCGTTTGCACTGCAGTGAAAACTTGGCCTATTTTTAAGACTCCCTGACAAATTTGATGAATCGTTCCGTGTGCCCTGTTGACTTGGCAGTGGACAACGTTGTTATTATGCCCTGCCCGGTTGCCATATTCGCGCAGAGCTGTAATTTTATAACCGGGCCAAAACTGACCGTGGCTGTGCGGCCTAACCGCTGGTATGAATGCGCTGGACCTTAAAACCCAGGGTTCTGAAACTCCCCCGTCATCTAACCCCCCCCACAGGTGCTGCGTGTGCATCTCAATCCCCCTAAAACTAAAACCTGGCAACCCAGAGAGCTGGGGAGGAGGGTGGGGGAGAACCCACAGTACACACAGAGAGCTCCCTGACAAACCTTCTACCGCATGAGAGCTGAGTAAACCCAAAACCTGGCAGCCCAGCCAGCCTCAGTGACAGGCATCATTAGGGTGTGCTTCCATTTACCACCTCCGACCCCCCCATAAACACCACCTCCTCTGCCAAAGCGCCATAGATCTTTTCCAGAAAAAAGCGGAAATCCAAACAGCCCTTTTTCAGCTGTCCACAGACGCGAGTCAACCCTAAACTTTGAGCTGGGCAGAGCTGGAGCCACCGGGCTTTTAAGGCGACTTTTCCGCAGGGGTTCGGTGTGGAGCGTGTGATGTGGTGGGCACTTGTTTTTTGTTTTTTGGTGTGTGTTTTGTGGGCTGAGAAGGGCGACCCGCAGCGCCTCGAAGCAGGCCCAGACCCAGCCGGCCCAGCTGCCTTCGCTTAGCGTAAAAACCAGCGGCCGGGGTCTGAATGTACCAGCTTTGATCTGCGAGGGGGTGGGGGTGAAGGTGGATGGCTCGAAGGATTACAGGAAAAAATAATTATTGTATCAAAGAGGCCTACATAAAGTTTTATGAGGATTTAGGGGTGCGGTGGCGGGGAGGGGGGGGCGGGTCGGAGGGTGTAAATGGAAGCACACCCTAATGAGGCCTGTCACTCAGGCTCGCTGGGTTGCCAGGTTTCGGTTTTACTCAGCTCCTATGAGGTGGAGGGACTGTATGGGAGCTCTGTGTGTGTGTGTGTGTGTGTGTGGTGTGTGTGTGTGTGTGTGTGTACTGTGTCTGTGTGTGTGTGTACTGTGTGTGTGTGTGTGTGTGTGTGTGTGTGTGTACTGTGTCTGTGTGTGTGTGTGTATGTGTGTGTGTGTGTATATACTGTGTGTGTGTACTGTGTGTGTGTGTGTGTGTGTACTGTGGGCTCTCTCTCTCTCTTCCCCCCATACTGCCTTCCTTTACTGCAATGAGGCAACTCTGTGTTTTTAAATAGTCTGGCATGCGGATGCATCTGCTGAATTCATTTAACATAGTTTATATTTATTTACACGTGTGCCTCTGTGTCAGAGTGCGATTTTGTGTATGTGTGTGTGTATGTGTGTGTGTGTGTGTGTGTGTGTGTGTGTTTGTCCGACTGTTTTTTTTTTTTGACTGTGTACATAATTATGTATGTGTGTGTGTCCGTCCGTGTATGTGTGTGTGTTTGTGTGTGTGTGTGTGCGCGTAGTGTGTGTCTGTGGCAGACCTGTCCGCTCCTCTCAGTAGAGCAGACGGTATCTGCACTCTGATTGGCTCTCTGGCAGCAAGCCGCCTCCCCACTGGCCTGCAGATCGGCTGTATGGGGCTTCCATTAAATTAATTTTACTTCATTAGCACAGACCTGCTACAGTCGGGGTTCCCGTGGCGATGGCGCAGCGGGGGGGGGGGGGGGTTGGGTAGCGCTGGCCCGGCTCTGAGACGAGGTGGCACACGGTCCTGACAGGCGGAATATGCGCCAGAGTTCACCGCGGGAAGAGCGCCAAAACTAGGCTGACGCACGTCACAGGGCCCGGGGACGCCCAATCAACACCCCGGCTGAGTATCAGCGCCGCGTGGAGCCCTGCTGCGGAGGGCTCCAGGCCAGGGCCCACCCCGCACGCCTCGCCACCCCACCCCCTCCCCCTCCCCCTGCGCCTCACAAACTCACAGCCCGCCCCCCCTCGAAAAACGGGGTTCTGTACGCTGGCAACCGCAACTCTGTCCCCTCTGCAGTGGATGGTTGTTGTTGGGATATTGTCAGATCAGGAGGTATCGGGTGCGGCCTGTAGCGTAGTGGTTAATGTAAATGACTGGGACACACAAGGTTGGTGGTTCTAATCCCGGTGTAGCCACAATAAGATCCGCACAGCCGTTGGGCCCTTGGGCAAGGCCCTTAACCCTGCATTGCTCCGGGGGAGGATTGTCTCCTGCTTAGTCTAATCAACTGTACATCGCTCTGGATAAGAGCGTCTGCCAAATGCCATTAATGTAATGTAATGTAATGAATGTATCAACCAAGATCAGTTCTGTCAGAGGCCCCACTCCTCACTCTCTTTCTCTTTCTGTCTTCCTCTCTTTCTCTCTCTGTCTTCCTCTCTTTCTCTCTCTCTTTGTCTCTCTTTCAATTCAATTCAAATATGCTTTATTGGTATGGTAAGGGTACACTTGCATTGCCAAAGCATACACAGACATAACAAACTTAGCACAACTAAACTCCAATAACGACATTGGCTCAGGCGGTAAGAGGATTCATCTGGCAGTCGGAGGGTTGCCAGTTCGATCCCATGTCGAAGTGTCCCTGAGCAAGACTCCTAACCCCCAATTGCTCATGACGAGTGGGTTGGTGTCTTGCATAGCAGCCAATCTCCGTTGGTGTGTGAGTGTGTATGAGTGGGTGAATGAGAAGCGTCAATTCTACAGCACTTTGGATAAAGGCGCTATATAAACGCCAACCATTTTCCAGTAAACATTCAGAAGAAATGTTCTCTTTCCCTCTCTCTGTCTTTGTCTCTCTCTTTCTGTCGATTTCTCTCTCTCTCTCTGTCTGTCTCTCTCTCTCTCTCGCTCTCTCTGTCTCTCACAAATTTGGTGCTGTAGGGAACCCGACACATTTCATTAGCGAACGGTGACAGGATTTTTATGGGCCGCTGCTGTGTGCTCTGATTGGGCGAAGTTAAAGCACATGGTTTGTGTTAGCGCGTAAGCCTTCGCTGCAAAAACACCCAATCTGTCTCCTGTTGGCACCGTTCTCCTTCAAGAGAGAAGTTCCAGCGCGATTCGCCAAGTCCAGGGCTTGACTTGATTAAAAAAGTCTTTATTCCTTGGCCAGTGGGATGAATTTTGAAGCTTAGTGCTTCAGTAACATCCCCGACAGTCAAATGCATTAATTATCACACGGCTGTGGGGGGAAATGGAATAAGACAGGCCAAGGTTGTCTTGAATGTAATTTTTGGGTGATATTTGATGAGTCTCTGTATTTCCATCTATAACCAATGTGTATTTATCTACCGGGGAAAACTCTACAGTGTGCTTTATGAATGCTTTTTATTTTCTTTATTTGGTGCTGTAATCCACAATTTTAGATTCGTAATCAACAATCCAAGCGTGGTTTAAGTGCACATTCTCCACTTTTATTGAAGCTTTCACCCTGTAGAGATTACTGCACATTTGAAATACTTTTATATATAAAATGAAGATGCAGGTCTCAAGTCAGTGGATCAATACTCTTTCTAAATGCCTGTCCATAATTTCATTATGTTCAGCCCGTAAATTCCCTGCTCAGCTCGTATTGCAGTAGCCCAGATTGCCTGCAGTCTGGAGAAGTTTCCCTGCTGCAGGTAAACATTAAATCTGTGAATGAAACGTTACATCACCCACCATTCCTCAGCAAGTCATCCTTCTTCTTTTGTGCCAGACAAATTTTTATTGAAAAGCTTTTATGCTCCATTAATATTTAGCACACCTTCAGCCGACAAGCGGTATTGTTTCTTTGCAGTTTTTTTTTCTTCACTGTCCGCCGAAGATTCGCCGGAGAAGTCCGTTAAATAATTCAGCTAAAAGGATGGACTGAAACCTCATAGACACACGGCTCTCGTTTAGCCTTCAGAAGATAACTCAATTTCGTCCTCCGCAGCTCTCCGCCGACTAACACTAAAGCCAGAATTACATAAAATGTGAATTTGTATTATTAATATTTTTTTTCTGCTTTTTCGGTCATTAGCATTTGAATACTTATTCGGGGTGAGGAAAACGAGCGCGTCCCAAAAGCCGTTAAGACAGAGTGACACATAAATCACGGGAAGTGGATCAGGGGACCACGGGCCTCCAGGGAATCGCACAGATCACAGCTCTTAAGACCGTCCTTAGTCACCCACTGAAATGAGCACTGTTACTGGAGAGAGAGAGGGAGAGGGTGGGAGTGGGAGTGGGAGTGAGGGTGAGGGAGAGAGAGGGAGGGAGGGAGGGAGGGAGAGAGTGAGAGAGTGAGACGGAGGGAGATGAGAGATCAAGGGAGGATGGGAGGGAGAGAAGGAGGAAGAGAGAGAGAGAGAGACACGGAGGTAGAGGGGGAGGATGATAGGAGGGAGAGAAGGCGGGAGAGGCATGCTTTTCCCATGGACCCGGGCCCTGGTGGGGGGCGGGCATTAATAAATAAATAAATAAGTGTAGGCGGTAGCCCCGGCCGGGGACCCCAGTGGCCCTGGGCGGTGCGTCTTCCTGTCTGCCGTCGTCGAGAGCGCGCTTTGATCCCGGCCGCGTCTGAAGAATCCGTTCCACATCTGCAGCGGGAGAAAGGGGCTGTGAACTGGCAGGCGGCGTTTTAATGACGGCTGGATTACAGAGCGGGAGCGGGCCTCCAGATGGCCGCGGAGTGGAGCGGGCCACGCTCGCTTTTTTTAACGGCTTTTTTATTGGAAAAATATGGGGTGAAAAATTGCGCGGGGCTTATTAGGCACCCCGCTGCGAGGCTGCTCAGCTGGCCAAGCTGTTGCCGTGGACCCCGTCCAAACGCACGGCCCCACGCTTTACCAGCGCCTTTAAATCTGTGAGAGCCCCGCTTGTTAAGTCTGCAACCCCCCCCCCCTCCTCCTCCATCCATCCATCCATCCATCCTCCCCCCCTCCCTTTCCCCCTGATTCCAGTCTCTTTCAGTGGCTTTTCTTAATGCCCGGATGAAAGATGTCGGGTTGGCTTTGGGACGACGGGAAAGCAGGGGAAGATTGGTGGGGGGGCGGGGGGGGGGTGAGTTGGAAGGGGTTTGGAGGTAATGGGCGGAGGGGGAAGTCCCGGTTTTCAAGCTCATTACCATAGAGCAAGAGGCAGTGTTTAGCTCTTAACAGCTTAATTCCTGCGTGATTTCATTAGGCCTTTTCCTCGTCCTGATTAATCACAGGGGCCCGGTCCTGCGTCAGCTGCTCCGGGTCACATACAGAAATAGAACCCGCCCCGGAACAGACTGGCAGGCACAGGCTGGGGCAGTGGGGGTGCAGCAAAAGAGTTGACCAGTCGGGGCCAAGACAGAGAGCGCAATTAACCAATCCACCAACCAACTAACCAGCCAACCAACCAGCTAACCAACCAGTTGTTCATGTTCTCCCTTGTTTTGGAAACACCAGGCGTTACAAAGAGGTGCCTAACTGCTGCTTAACAGCAAGAGCGCTGTTTTAGTGGGTGTAAATCTTTATTCTCTACTAGTGCGTCATTTGTGTCGGTTTGAAATGCCGAGGTTTATGTTTCTTTTGTCATGTGAAGGCAGGCCAAATCACTCTAGCAAGAGCAGAAGGGCTGTTGCCATTGAGAAAATGATGTGGAAAAGACAATATTCCTGTAGGACAAATGTGTTGCTGCTGTTGTTGTTGTTGTTGCCGCCTTCTCTCTCTGAAATGAGGTTCCAGACTCGGGGTGCGTCCAGTCACACCGCAGTCTGCTTACGGTGACCCTTGGGGTGCCATGACCTCCACGCTATTTCTGAACACTTTCCGCGTTCTTCGCCGCCCCCTTCTTTAGCGATCGATCGGCAGCTCGAGTTCTGTTTGGCGACCATAAGCTCCCTCTCCGTTCAGTCTGGACGTCGAGGCTCGACTGGACTCCCCCCGGTACTGGCCCACATCCCAGTTCTCCGCTTGTTTAAAACATTTTCAGGTCTGAGAACTCTTTTTAGGGTTTGAAAGGTCGGTTTAGAAAAACGCAAACCCATTTCCCAGCCCAGTTGGACCGCCTGGTTCCTTTGCCACTTCTTACTCCGTCCACGTCCGGGCTCCCAGTGGGCTGAGAGCATTAAAAGTCTGAGTAAGCTCTCGAGTGTGAATGGTTCCTTGGAAAAGCCATATGGGCTTATTCCAAAATTAGCCGCAAACTATTTCCTCTCAGTTTAATCGAGTTCCACTTTCGTCTCCTACCGCTGCCCCCCCTCCCCCCCCCCTCCCCCCTCCCCCCTGTCAGCTTCTGTCGACCGTCAGACGCCGCGGACAGGCTGTCGAAAAACTACAGCTGTTTTGTTGTCGCGTTTGTCTCTCCGTGTCTACGAGGGGGGAGAAAACCGCCTCGAAAGGTCTTTCCACATCTGCTTCCCTCCCCCTGACGCTCGTAGCCGGCGAGAGGCAGGATTATGACGGGAATTCTCCGAGGGCCCCCACCTACACCCCCCCTCTCCCCGCGGAGAAAAGGAACCACCGCCGACAGCTTAATGGACTAATTTGTAGCTGCAAGCGGAGGAGAAACGGAATGGTTGGACGCGTTATAATCTGACAGAAACTGGCAGTTTCTGGGTGCGATGCCTCCACCAAGCCCTCCCCCCCCCGCCCCTCCTTTCTTCCCATCCTCTCTTTCTCTTTTCCTCGATTCCTCTTTCCTTCAAATGCCGCGGCTCTGTTTCCCCCTTTGAGTGGGGAAGAAAGGAGGCTTGAAGAAGAGGTTTGGGGGGGGGGGGGGATAGGGGAGCACACTGTAGATTCAGCTAGAACTTTGTTGCTCAAAGCTGTGAGCTCTTTGATGTTGGTGTGTGTCCTCCACTTTTCAGTAAGTCCACAAGGGACTTGGGTGTGTGAGTGTGTGTACCTGTGTGTGTGTGGGGTGCAGGATCTGTCGGGGGGGGGGGGGGGGGGGGGTTCCTGCGGGCTGGTTGGTAACAGGAGTAACTTTTCCCATTCTCTCCATGACTAATTCATCGCTGCTCTACAGAACAAAGATAAACACCCATTAAAGGTACAATAGGTAAGATACTTGTGTTAAAACATTGTTACAAGACCATTGTAAATCCCTCCCTGTCATTGACAAAGGCTCACTGACATGTTGACTCACCCTCTGCCTGTGTTTATGGTCCTTAAATTCGGGTTTAGAATATACAATTGAGGCTCCAACACTCTGTACCAAATCATTGTACAGCTGTACAATAATTCAAGCTCATTGGTTGAAAATTGGTTCTAATTGCCACAGCCAATGACGTTTCAATGTCAGCGCGTTTACAGAGAAGGGGTGGGATGAACGGTGCAATTCCTCTCTTGGCCCTTAGGAGTCAGAAATGACCTGTTGTATGTAGAGTTCCCGCTAAAGTGGCAGCTGAGGGGACCTGTGCTATGAAAGTGCCCTGCCGAAACGGAGGAAGGGGTGTGTGGGGGGGGGGTTGCGTGAGGCTGAAGCCTCGTCCTTGCCAATGTCCCAGCGCTCCGTCACTCGAACCCGGACCGTTATCGAGGGAATCGCGTCATTGGGCGGGTGAGGTTTCACCATCGCCCTGGAAGACGAGCCGACCTCGGTGTTACCGAGCGTGACCCGCTGCCCTCAACTGACCTCTCTCTCTCTCTCTCTCTCTCTCCCTCTCAACTCTCTCTCCCTCTCTCTCTCTCAACTCTCTCTCCCTCTCTCTCAACTCTCTCTCCCTCTCCCTCTCAACTCTCTCTCCCTCTCTCTCCCTCTCTCTCTCCCTCTCTCTCTACTCTCTCTCTCCCTCATTCTCTCTCTCTCAACTCTCTCTCCTCTCTCTCCACTCTCTCCACTCTCTCTCTCCCTCTCTCTCTCTGTCCCTCTCCCTCTCTGTCCCTCTCCCTCATTCTCTCTCTCCCTCTCTCCTCATTCTCTCTCTCTCTCTCTCTCTCTCTCAACTCTCTCTCCCTCTCTCTCCACTCTCTCTCCCTCTCTCTCTCTACTCTCTCTCTCCCTCTCTCCCTCATTCTCTCTCTCTCTCAACTCTCTCTCCCTCTCTCTCCACTCTCTCTCCACTCTCTCTCCCTCATTCTCTCTCTCCCTCTCTCCCTCATTCTCTCTCTCTCTCTCTCTCTCTCCACTCTCTCTCCCTCTCTCTCCACTCTCTTTCCACTCTCTCGCTCTCCCTCTCTCTCTCTGTCCCTCGGTCCCTCTCTCTCTCTACTCTCTCTCCCTCTCCCCTCCCTCTCTCTCTCTCTCTCTCCACTCTTTCTCTCCCTCCTCTCGCACCCGAAGAGAACAACGCTTTTATCCAGAGAGACTTACAGTTGATTGGATTAAGCAGAGGACAATCCCTCCTGCAGCATTGTGGTGAAGGGACTTGCTCAAGGGCCCAACAGCTGTGCGGATCTTATCATGGCTACACCGGTTCTTGAACCACCAGCCTGTAGTGGGGTTCTTGCCACTACAGGCCCCATCAGGCATCTCTTGAGTTTATTTTCTCCAATACACGGATATGCATATACCACTTCATCTCTCTGTCACATGACTTATTTCCATTCATGAATCACTCTTCCAGGCAGACTAATTCTTCTGCATCTCTCTCTGATGGATGCAGTAAAACAAGAATAAGAAGCCAATGCAGCTTCAAACCAGCATGCTCAGCAGTTAGAGACACACGCCATAACTGTATTATGAAGTAAGAAAAAAAACAAAAAACAATTGTTTGTATTCTGCAATTTGTCACTTTATCCATACCTGCATAATTGTTCAGCAGATCCAAGCGACAGAAGAGGCAGTCTATCGCTTCACACAGACACCCCCCCATCCTGCCCCCCAGGAACACTCAAACGGGGATAATGAGGCTGGTGTCTGCAGGGCTCAGTAGCAGAGGGCACAGAATTACATGGCAGGTTCATTTGCATTAATTGCTCGGTCCAGGTGTGCGTCCACTTGGCATTGTGACCGTCTGTCACCGAGCGGGACCCAGACCAGACCACGTTTCAATTCCACTCGTGCCGTCGGAGCTGAACTTTCACCGTCTCTTCATTTGCCCGAGATTAAAAGATACTCATCTTCGACGTCGAGAGAGGAGACAAGCTTGTAATACTGCATTCTGGTGGGGGGGGGGACTCTGTCAACGTACTGAGTAAAAAAGGAGCCAGCTCATTATACAGTCTGACCTGCTCAATACTGCTTAAGAATGGAAACTGAAGTGAGGCGGCCATTTTGTTTCAGCTGCCGCTTCATAGAGGTTGTGTGGGAAAGGCCGTGCAAGCAAACGTGCAGTGATTATGTGCCAGCTTGAGAGGACATTAACGTATGACGTTAACTGGCACATTAGAGCTCTCAAGCACTCTTTACCACATTCAGTCAGAAAACAATCAATACTGAGTACAGGTTCTGTTAGCACGTCAAGCCGGTCTGATCTAAAAGTCCACTTCAAAGGTTCCTGTTGTTCTCATTGAAATGCTTGCATCATACAAACAAGCCTTTTATCCGCACAGGGTATTAATAGCTTTTATTACTACATAATACAGCCAAAGACCATAAACCCTTCTGACCTTTTCTCTCACAAAGTACTCTATGAAGAAAGTTTGCATGCCAAAGAATCCCACACGTTATTGCTGCTGTGGTCATAATGTGCCATTTCGCAATAGATTAAAATATATCTGTCAACCGTCACGGGGGTTTACACAAAAATAATTCATCTTGAATGTTGTGATTGCGCTCCTTTATTCCGCCATTTTGAGTTGAGCGGTTGGTCCCCAGACAGTCTGG
>NC_083770.1:38316682-38342111 GCF_963514075.1 Conger conger
TCCGCCTGCCCTGGTTCTGCAGATGGAAACCAGCTAGGAGCTCAAATCTGCTGCAAGGCCTCTCCTCTCATGAATTGATATGAATGTTTCTTTGTACATTGTCCCTGACAAACGAGCAAATAAATACATGAATAAATAGGGTCAGAGGAGTAGGTTTGCACCTGACGAACACGTTTCTATCGTACAATAAACTCAAGCTCATATGTGAGCACAATTTACCAGGCATCGGCAGATTGGAGAAGGTTTTTTTTTTCATTTTTATGACTTTTTTGTACCCCCCCTCTCGGTGTGAGAGAAAGACCCAGATGAACATATTCCCCGGCCGCTCCTCTCCAGTAGGAGTCTTCACAGCTCTGTTGGGTCCAGCGGGACTTGGTACTTCTGCTTCTAGCGGCCAACAATACTCTGTTAGACCTACCCCCCCCCCACCCCCAGACCCTGGGGCTGTTTGGAATGCAATTTACTGACCCGCTCTGTCAGCAGAGATTTCCACTTCCTGTACAGCGGCATCCTGGGAGAGCCTAGAGGAAGTGGGTGAAATCGGTGCCATAACACGGCCAGACACAACTTCGCTTCGAGGGGTGGTTCTCCAATTAGCTGGAGGAAACAGCTTGGAGATTTATTAGTAACTCCCGGTGAAGCGGGGGGGAAATGGCCCTAGTGACTTCCATATGTGACTCGGGATGAAGGGGTTGACAGGACCCTTCTCGGCCGATTAGGCTCCCGGCCCAATTTGGGGGGCCAGTCCTGTCAAGAGGCAGGGGAGGGCCTCCGTACAGGGGGGTAGGGGGGCGCAGCGGGGGGTAGTACCCACTTGAGCTCAATTGGTTAAGATCACAGACGTAGACCTCAGGAGAGAGAGAGCCCTCGAGAGGCCACGGCAACAGAAGGTTTACAGTTACCGAGTCCGTCGGAGAGGAAAGAACTTAGCCGCCAATTAAAGGTTTATGACATTAAATAAAACCTCTGTAGCTTTTAATATCCCGGTTAATGCTTGTTTGTCTTTGTGATCAGGATTCAGTGGGTTCCCACTCTTCTGTTTCCTATTAGACGGGGGCCGGGTGCTTCCTGGTTTCTTTACGTCTGTGAAATTTTCCATTCAAACGAGGACGGTTACAGCGAGGCGGTTTAAATTACGTCGGGGTCCTACTCTGGGCTCAATTACCCGAGAAAACCCGTCTCCCTCAAACTCGTCCAAAAGAAAAACAATAAATACATAAATAAATAAATAAATAAATAAACGTTTTGTTAAATGAGGTAACGAGTAGATTTTTTTCCCCCCAGCCTTTTCAATGTCATTAGACTTATTAAGCCAAAACCAAAGGCCACTGCTGACGGGAGTCCCATGACCGACATGAGACGTCATGACGACGTTTTGAAGGTTACATTTAATGAACTGAGGGATTTCAGGAATGGCAAGAATCCACAGTCCGGCCCCTCTGCTGGACGTGGTAGCAGGGGTAGCAGGGGGTGGGGTGTGTGGAGGGTGGGGCGAGGACTTTGGCTCGATGCTGAAAGTTCGACCGGGAAACGTCGAGGCCAGACGGTCGGCCATCTTGCGCTCTCTCTCTCTCACCCTTCAGGTGGTGCGTATCTGAAGACGCGTGATGTCTTGTGCTCTCGCATATGACCGGAGCCAGTTCCCCCGCCAGTGTCAGTGGTCCGCTGTTGCTGCAGAACTGCTCATGCGGTGTTTGTCGCCCCAGACGTAATCTCTCACAGCGTGCCTGCACTTAGTTACCAGATTTCTCGGGGGTTATTGAGTTTAAATAACCTATAAAGCGTTTTTATTTTCAACCAGACAGTGTGGCATTACTTTCTCCCCATGCCATGACTGAAGTCGGGGAAAAGGAGGTCAGGGAAAGTAAGTGAATAGATTGGAAATTACATTCAGCGTGGAGGTGCTTTTAATCGAGTGCGCTGCTGTACCTACCAGCTCACTCCGGCCGTAGAGGTGGGGCCGGGGGGGAAGCTGGTTAATTACACTGAAGCGGTGTGTGTTTTTCCATTGCCGAAATATAAGCTTAAAAGTCATATCCAATGAAAATGGAACAGGGCAGGTTTTTTTTTATTTGGGTAGGGGGGGTTTGGGGGGGGGGGGGGGTGGGGGTGGTTTCTGGAAGAGAAGGGGGAATAGGAACCTGATGTATGAGGCACTCTGCTCAGTCTCCAGGGGTCTGCCCTGGTAATTAGCACAAGAAGCCCTTTACCCTCTCACCCGCTTCAATATTCATCCTCACCCTCCCCCCTCCCCCCTCTCCAAACCGCTACCCCCACCGCCCTCCCCCTCCCTCCGGCTGGGAGTGAGGCGAGCCAGACTGAGCCCCTCGGAGTGACAGTTCAGCTCCCACGGGTCTCTCCGACGGGAGATCGGGGGGTAAAAGTCACGATGGGCCCGTGGCCAGATGGAAGATGGAGGCAGAGATGAAAAGAGGCTTTTCTGGCAGCGTCTCTGATCCCCCACCCCCCCACCCCACCCCCCTTAGCCAGAGCTAAAGCGCTAATCCATATTAGCCGCGCAGAGGCACAGGAGATTAGCAGACGTCTTCGTTAAACTGAATTAAAACTTTGTTCAGGGGAGGGAGTGGAGGGGGGCTAAATACGCCAGACGGATGCTGAGGGGTTTACCAGAACTGCCGGGGCAGGGGGGGGGCCACCGACTGGGGCCTGGAGGCACGGGAGGGGCGGGCGGGCGCTGGTAGTCCTCTCTTTGGGTTTTAGGTTTAAGATGTCTTGGTTGAGGCCGTTTAGCCCTGCAGTGGTAGCCATTATGCTAAAGTGGATGGGTCCCAGTGCTGAAATCCCGCCGGTCCCCTGTGACCGACCGGGCTCAACATCCGTTCTGTCACCATCTGGGTCTGTCTGCTGTGGTATTCTCGGCAAATCCCCCCCACCCTGTCTTTGTCACTTCCCCATTTCTTCTTTCACGAGGTGTCTGTTTAATCAGATTCACTTCTGCTCGTCTGCAGAACAACAGAAATGCACGTGGATCCCTTTGCCAGGAAATCATTTTCTTGCTTGTCCTGAAAAGAGGCGTTCCTTGTTTCTGTTTTTATTATGTGCGTCAGGAGATGAGCTTACTGATCTGGCCTGATGTCTCTGAGATATCAGACACAGAACGGGGAGAAGCCATGTTACTGCTAAGAAGGCAAAAGCCAAAATGGCTGATATTCTGGACATTCAACACCCTGGAGTTTCTGTTGAGGTCTCGTCATCGGCTTCATGATGTTATAGACACACACACACACACACACACACACACACACACACACAGATACACAAACACACACACACACACATAAATATAATATTTTAAATATAATGTCAAACAGAACCACGTGCAAATTAAGCCCATAAATAGGGGATCTAAACAGCTGGCTGGCTTTAAAATTATTTACTTGTTTATAATAATAATAATATTAATAATCATAAACTGTATTGATTGAGCACTTTTCAAAAGCTGTCGTTTATGTATTTGTAAAACAGTAACAAATACACAAATAAAAATGATCATGAAATGATAATAAAATTAAAGATAATAAAATGTAGTCTTGGAGATGCTGACAACATTTTCTCTTCCATTTCTGTCCAGTTTCCTCATCTCACCTGAACTCGATTAGCTGGTTCTCGTTTGTTTGCCTTGGGTTTGTGTGGGAGATTGTAGTTCTGAGTCAACACCAACGTTTAGCAGGGGAGAACTGTGTGAACAGCTGTCCTGCAGTGGGTAATACAATTTAAAATCTACAGTCATAAATTTAATTTATCGATTGTAATGTGATATTCCTAACTCAATCCATCTCATTTGCTTGCTGTTGATGTTTTTTCGCAAGGGAGTTTTTGTGGTCTTTCTGTTCTTCTGAGACCATTTTCCCATATTTAGGACTTGAAATGATTCTGGTTTTGTATTTTCTGTTTTGGGGAAACACAATACGCTTTATTTAAACAAGCGGGTGGATGAAAATGTGGATGGATGTTTTGACATTAGGAAAACTTCCAACATGTTCATGCGAATGAATAAATATTTCCTGTATTTATTGGGTTATGTTCATGAACATTCTGGGCTTTAGAAGTATAAGTATCATATTAACAGTGTCATTATGATGTTTGTTATTTGCAATGTATAACCCATAATAACAGAAATTGGTTTTGATTTTGAGTAGAACTGCTTTTGTGAATGTGTATGTGTGTGTGTGTGTGTGCGTGTGTGTGTGTGTGTGTGTGTGTGTGTGTCTCCTTGTGATTGTATGCATGCAGGGGTGTGTGTGTGTGTGTGTGTGTGTGTGTGTGAGTGTGTGTATGCCTCTGTGTATGCGTCCGTGTGTGTGCCCTTGTGATTGTATGCATGCAGGGGTGTGTGTGTGTATGTGTGTGTGTGTCTGTGTGGGAGTTACTGAAGGAACACTATCTTTGTGAGGACCGGAGGATGTGCACATTAAGATTAATTGAGTTGTACACTCAGGACGAGCAGCGGCCATTTTGAATGATAACAGAAAACCGCTGAGGCCCGGCAGCTGTTCCGAGCCGGGTCCGAACCAATGGCGGCCTTGCGGGCCGAGGAATGCTACGCTAGTGCGGGCCCTCCGTCCAATCAGATTTCACCGTCCTCTCTCTGTCTTCCCAACCCGAGAGCTCCTCCACTCCATTTCTCCAGGGGTCTTATTATGCTCTCGCGAAACTCTGGAGAAGTCCGTGTGTGTGGTGCAGCTCAGAGCCAAAAAGAGGGGGGTGGGGGGGAAGGGGGAGAATAACCGGCTCTTGGCTCCCTTAAATCTGTCGGAGCATCTGCCCAATCCGGTCTGGCAAATCCTTTGACGTGCCAGGGCTAAAGACCGGCCTTGTATCATTCATGAAAGCGGATGGATTTACATATCTGACACCAGTCCTCCGAGCTTCTGGGAGCCCCCTCAGCCCCATCCAGTCTTCCACCGGCAAATCCTGGAACATATGGTCTCCAAGAGCTGGGTTTTTCTTTTTCGTTTTCTTTTTTTGCTTTGCACACACAGACGCGCACTCCTGCGTGTATGACACGCACGCACAGCACAGACATATGCATGCTCACGCACACACGCGCCTAATTATCCGGTCCCAGGCACGTCTGCATACACATATTCGCACTCCCGCAAACAAACTTGCGTACATCATGTCAGACATATTCAACACACATATTTAGCCCACATGGATACGCTGAAAAGCAAACCCTACATCCATCTCTCATCTCTCCATCTAGAATGTACGCCCATATACACTCAGTTGCCACTTTGTTAGGTATTTATTTGACTGCTGTAGCCCATCTACTTTGAGGTTTGATGATTTGTGTGTTCAGAGATGCCCTTCCGCTAGCCACTGTTGTGACATGTCGTTATTTGAGTTACTGACGCCTTCCTCCCAGCTTGAACTAGTCTGGCCATTCTCCTCTGACCTTTCTCATTAACAAGGCATTTCTGCCCGCAGAACTGCTGCCCACTGGATGTTTTTTCAGACCACCCTGTCTGGCACCAACAATAAATCCACGGTCAAAGTCACTTAGATCATATAAACGTTAACTGAAGCTCCTGACCCGTATCTGCATGAGTTCATGCATTGCACTGCCGGCCACACGATTGGTTGACTAGATAATCGCGTGAACAAGTAGGTGTTCCTAATAAAGTGCTCAGTGAGTGTATATACAGTATACTCGTGTCATATATGTGTGAATGTAGCGCACACAGAACCTATCGCCAGTCACTGCTCGTATTCCCAGGCCTGACCCTGGGCTGGGGACATGGATCCGGCCCTCTAATGATGAGAAATGGAGTTATAATAGCAGTTGTTAAACCTCGGGCTGCACAACAAATGTGCTTGTGAGACCCGGCGCTGCTCTCTGAATGGATTAGGCGTTTGTTCTGGTAACCCTATATTTAATCTCAGTCTGAGCTCCACTGGCTGGGCTGCTCTCCCCTCCATAACTAATGTCCTGTCATTCCCTGCCCCGGCCCTTAACCGCTACTGTTCCTGTGATTCAGCGCCTGCCCCCGTCTGTATCTCTCTCCCTCGCTCTCTCTATCTCTCTCCCTCGCTCTCTCTATCTCTCTCCCTCGCTCTCTCCATCTCTCTCCATCTCTCTCCCTCACTCTCTCCATCCCTCGCTCCCCCATCCCTCTCCATCCCTCGCTCCCCCATCCCTCTCCATCTCTATCTCTCTCCCTCGCTCTCTCCATCCCTCTCCATCTCTCCATCTCACTCTCCCTCACTCTCTCCATCCCTCGCTTCCCCATCTCTCTCCATCTCTATCTCTCTCCCTTGCTCTCTCTATCTCTTTCCATCCCTCTCCATCTCTATCCCCATCCCTCTTCTCCATTTCTTCATCTCTCCATCTCTTTATTTCCCTCTCCCCATCTACATCCATCTCTCCGTCTCGCTCTCTCTCTCTCTATCTGGTCGCCCATAAGGGGTGAGGGCGATAGGTATGCTGTTTCTGGGACATCCTATGGGGTAACCCTGCAGGAAACATGCCTGAAAATCAAACATTATAAACCGTGTCCTGTGCTGGTTCATTGTATGTAATGTGCGGCACAAACTCAGGCTTTAGTGCGGTAAAGGAAGGCAGGGCTATACTAGCGTGGGCCCCTGTGCCGCATCTCTATGAATTTGAATATCATAAATATGAATTATATCCCCACTGTAATGGCTGCAGCCGCAGATAGAAAGGAGCTTATTATTCGCCGAGAAATAAAGTTGCGGGAACTTGATAAATGGGAGCCTGGATGTATTAAACTGATTGGTGTGAGCCGCAAAGTCTTCCTCTGAACTTTTTAATATTTCTTTTTTTTTTTGGGTGAATTTGGTGCAGTTTGACTCAGGGTACTGCGTCGTGTTCTTTGCTTTAGGGTATTAATAAATAAAAAATACCAATCATTGCTCTAATCGCAGATCGTGCCCCTGACTTCGCTGAAAACGTCGTCCTTCCTTCAAGACGTTTATTCGGCAAGCTACTGCTCCCCCCGCCCCAACCCCCAACCCCCAACCCCCAACCCCCGCCGTTTCACTGAGCCGTCCGCTAGACCTTGAGTTCATAATTGGATCCCCTGATAAATAATCGTTAATGGATAGACTTTCTTCCACGGCCCGGACCGATCTTAGATCCACGTTTCCTCTCCCGCCGCCCTCCCCGGACGACGGCGGCGACGCGCGATTGGCCGACGAGACGGCGTGGGATCGGATGGCGTTTATCGCGGACATCCTACTAAGAGCTCCCGCTCTCGCTATCTCGCCTTCTCCTGCCTGCCGGAAACTCCGGATTAATACCTAATTTCATCCCCCCGCTGCCCTCCCCCCCCCCCCACTGCCTCTAAATAACTAGGCGGAGTCGGACAGGCAATAACAGATAAGGGACGGCGGCTAGTGGGCAGTCCTGATAAAGCACTTCCTGCCTCGGAGTTGATGAGGTCTTAATGAACAGATTGCTTCGCCGGGGACCGGATTGAGAGACTACCTTTGGGGCGCATCAGAGTCTGTCTTCATTATCAAAATGTACGAGCCCCCCCCCCCCCCCCACGACTCCCACTGCTTACCCCCCCCCCCACTGCCGATGAGAGCCTCAACAAAGAAAACGTAAAAAAAAACCTGTAGTTTTAAGGTGACAAAACCCCCTATAAAAGGGTTGTTTATTAGGGTAGTTTGCAGTTGCTAGGGGGTTCAATTATTTAAACGGCCTTTTGTAGATACAGTGCACGGTATCCTTGTTGCCGAGTAATCTTCTGCATGCGCCGACGCCTCGTAGTTGGAGACCGGATTCCGAGCCCCTGCGTGGCATCCTACACAATCACGAGAAAAACTGTGACTGACAAGAACGAGAGTGAATGTTTCGTCACTGTCACAACACAGGTCATTACCAATATTGACGAGATCCAAATTTTTTTTTTTTTTCAGTTATTTGGTGAATATGAACTCGATGCAGATCTTTTATACGTTCTCGTTCTCTTTACTCTCAAATGGCTTTGGAGGCTGAGGAAAAAAAGGCAGGTTTCTCTTTCTTGTTGTTAAATCCCGTGTTTAAAAAAAAAAAAGAAAAGAAAACGGCATTGACAAACGGCCACACAGTGAAGCTGAATAGAGAACCTACTTGTACATCCGCCGTGCAGAAGGCAGGAAACGTCAAGGTGACATACGCGCGCGCCGGTCTTTCAGCGAGAATAAAGATGCCAGTGTCCTTGCAGAGTCTATCAGTGGGGTCTATTCTTTCCCTTGCCCTTCTGCAGAAAGGAGAGAGAGAGAGAGGAGGGAGGAGGTGGATCAGAGGATGGAGAGGACAGAAAGAGAGGGGGGTGGGTGGGTTGGAGGATGGAGAGGACAGAAAGAGAGGGGGAGAATGGAAAGGATGGAAAGAGAGGGGGTGGGTGGGATGTTGGCGTATTGGGGTTGGGGAGTGAGCTTCACGCCTATCGGGGCCGACTGCTTTTCGGGCCATCGATTGCCGAGACGATGCAAATTGCCAAGCCCGCCCTTTGGGGGGGGGGGGGGGGGGGGTGAGGGGTGGTCTGTGGGGCAGGGTGGGGCGTATTCCGTCATCAATGCAGAGTAATTATCTTCGGCAACAACCAATATTGGATTGTTAAGCCGCGGGATAAGGTGTCTGGAAAAGGCCTTCAAACAGCCACCCGCCTCTGGGGCCGGAGCAAAGCTGATGGATGGATCTTCTGGGACCTCCATCTGGAAGACAACCGGAGGCAAACTAGCACTCAGATGAGCTCCCTCTCCCTCTCTCTCTCTCTCTCTCTCTCCCTCCCTCCCTCCCTCTCTCTCCCCCTCTCCCTCTCTCTCTCTCTCTCCCTCCCTCCGATAAGTGGGGCCTTCTGGAGTCCCGCGGAAATTAATTTTAATGTGTTTGATGGAGTGCGCTTTTGTGCGGTGCTGGCCCAATCAATCAGGCCTTCAGCGTTTCATGTTGAGCGTGACCTCTAAAAACGGCTTAACCCGAGCCGCGTCGTGCTCCCCTGGCAGCCCGGAAAACAGTCCTCACAAAGTTACGAGCTGCTAGACTTGACCCAGCGACTTCATTTTTTTTTTTTTTTTTTTTTTTTTTTTTTTTACTTTTTCATCCAAACTGCTTAGAGTTCCCTGAGGCTCCAGATGAATGCAGTTTTATTTCGGCCTTGGGTATGTCGGTTTTTGCCGAACATTCAACCAAGTTTTTTTTTTTTTTTTTTTCAGAGATTTCATACATGGGTGTCCAGTTGTTTGGCCTCCATATTTCTTTGCCAGACGGTTTTTCAACTCGTTCTGAAGTATTGGCTGCTCAGAGGATCTTTCAGAGTGCCTCACATTTACAAGCCTCCATTCAAGTTTGTGCCATTCACATTTTGAAGTGCTGGGCAAAAATAATGAAATCTATTTTTTTTAAATGGTTGACCTAAACTCATATTACCATCTTTTTTTGTGTGTTTTTTATTTATTTAATTTCTTTTTTTTTCTCAAGTGATTTGAGGTTTAGCGGAGGCCAGACTTCATGTTTTGGTTTGAAGTGGAAATGTACTTCCCTTTGACTTTACAAGGGCAAAGTTTTAGCTTCCTAGCAGAGACAATCAGATTTCTTGCCAAAATTTCCTGATTTCCCAGCAAAACATCTCCAAAACATCAATGACCCACCTCCATATTTGACAAGGGATGAGGTGCTTCTCCTTGTACACATTCCAAACATGTCGATGGTGTGTATGGCCAAAACGTTCAATTTCAGTCTCATCTGACCATAGCACTCTTCCAGTCGTAATTCCAATGTTGTTTGGCAAACTCAAGATGCTTGGTGTCGTGTATTGTGCTCAGTAAGGGCTGTCTTCATGCCAATAATTCTGCAGCCCACTATGTATGTGTTAGACTCCGGGAACAGTACACGATCAGCCTACAGCCAAATCCCTAGTTCCTAAAGACACTGAAACTGAGGCTGCTCCAAGCAGTTTTTCTGTAAGTCAGAAATCTGCATTTAAGTCTGTCTAGTGTGCTTCAGAATCAGCTATTGCCAGCGGATAAAGAAGACTTCACGTACCCTGCCGTTCCTGCTCGTTTTGCAAACATATCATTTCCATTCGAGTTATTAAAATTCACATCCTGACTTTCCATGTGGGACAGCAAAGAAAAAAAGAAGCTATCTTTCTTGTTTTGTTTGGCTTTGTCTCGAGCGCTAAAACAGGTCTTAAGTTTGAGTAGCTCTCCGAAAGATTCGGGAGACTAAAGATAAACATTGCACAGAGATAAACGATACGCGGCTTCGCCCGTGCTTTTGGCAGGACCGCCAGGAGTCTGTCAGTTTGAGGGCTGGGCGGGCACCACTGGCCAAGGCTACATGTTAGATCGGCGTTTGAAATGCAGTTGATCTTAAACAGATCCTCCCTCTGTGTCTGTGGTGCTTCTGCAAAACAAGTAACGCTATACACACCTATTTTGAGCCCGCGGAGGAGGCCAAAGGCATAGAGCCCGCATTAGGAGATTGGAAACCGGATGCTGTTTTCACAGAGTAGATATTTGGACCATGTTCCAAGGCTGCTGTGTGGCTGCTCAGGCCTACCTGAGATTATGTGCTCCAGATTGTTAGGCCCGTGGCATTAGCCAGCTCGAGCCTGATGAGCTCTAAGGTGTAAGTGTGCACACTCCTCTCAGGATGGTCGTGTGAATGGCCTCTGTAGCACTCCTCTGGCTCAACATGTGCTGAACATATTTACTCATACAGCTTGGGAGGACATGACTCTCTCTGTATATCTGTCTTCCTAAGAGCTGAATAGATTAGCCACTGTTAGTCATCTGTTGTGAGGGACTTGGGGCATTCCCCGCTCAATGACATTCATTAGCGATGGGTTTTGACTTTCTCGTTGGCGGAACACAGGGTTTGGCTTCGCAAATGAACGTGAAGAATCGCGCAATAATTGTCTGCCTGCTAACCAATCGGAGCAGCCCGGCTCTAATCGAACTAGGAGCTTGACCAGAAACACACTGGCTCCGCCCCTTTGCTGATAATGGAGGTCAGAGTTCTTCAGCGACGGGTGACTGATGGGATTGGGCGGAGCGGAACCGGATTCGGGGCGGCAAATACAAAGCTTTTTCTCTTGTCGGTTTTTGGACGGCAGTCTTCGGGCGGTCAGTCTCAGAAACGCTCTCAGAAATAAAGGTACAAAAAATTCAAAAAAGGTACAAATTCCTGTTGCTGGGGCAGCACCCTATAGGTGCTTAAAATTGTACCAATTGCCACCATTATATAATATAATAAACCTTTTTTTTTGCTTTGAAAACATACATACCCAAAAGAACATTACTGTACTTTAGGGGTACATTTTGGAAGGTTCCCTCTCCGTGGCAAAGTTTTATCTTCCTAGCAGAGACGACCAGATTTCTTGCCAAAATTTTCTGATTTACCAGAAAAACATCTCCAAAACATCAATGACCCACCTCCATATTTGACAGAAGGGATGAGGTGCTTCTCCTTGTATGCGTTCCTCTTTTGCCGCCAAAGATGTTGAGGGTGTGTTTGGCCAAAACGTAGAATTTCGGTCTCATCTGACCCTAGCACTCTTCCAGTCGTAATTCCAATATTGTTTGGCTCTCCGTGGCCTACTTACAGTAAGCTCCTCGCTGACGAGCTCTTGGCTGTGGCCCTGGGGCCCTGGCGGAGGCAGCCCGCCCCTGAATCGGGCTGTCGTAAGGGCCCAGTGTGTGCTCACCGCGGGTGCTTTTTTGCTCCCAGCCTCATGTTTTTAATAGGAAGTCTGTAGGGTTTGGGATGACCTGTAATTACAGTCAGCTGGGAAATAATTACAGGCCTCGCATTCCAGACACAAAAACCACCAATCGTACTTACTGGCATCGCACACCGAACTGAAAAGCACATATACAATATTGTTGCTCTAGCCTGGGGAAGAGACGCGGATTATTTATTCGTTTATGTTATTTGAGCCACCAAAATAGTGTCTTTAAAATCAAATCTTTACCCAGCCTCTCTGAGTTTGAGGACAGTGGTGAGACATGTGTAAAAAATTTGTGGTGAAGATGGTTTGCCAAAGATGCTATGCCACCCATTTTAAGTTCTGAAATGGAAATGTTGAGTCAAACTGAAGCGTACACTTTCGCTTTTTATGATCAGTCAAATAACCAAAATGATGCGTGCATGTGAACAGAGTAACCTAATTACTTAAGAAAACATTTTATGACGTGAACAGGGTTCTGTGAAAAAACTGTGGTTTTCATTATCAGCTTTAACCAAACATGGGATGTGAGATGTGACATTATCACAAACTAATGATGAAGGAAAATTGGATGTAATTGAAAGGAAAAACCCGGAAAAATCGTCTGCTGTCGTTTTGCCATTCAGATTGTCTTGTCTTTTTGTCAGATGTTTTTTCTCATGTGTAAATGCTGTGACATATGGTGATAAAACAGATTTTAGTCAGCGTTAGATTTACTGTCTGGGTAAGCCTCTGTTTCTCGCACAGTAATGACTTGCCTTTTGTTCCGGATTTCATTTTTAACAAGTAGAGACGGGCATTTTGAGTTCAAGTTGTAGTTCAAAATACGAAAAAAATTCCTGTGATGTATCACATTTTAATGTTATACACCAACTCACTGCATAAAACATTTAAGTCTGCTGTGATTGACTAGTAAGCCGGCACCCCAAATTTCTAGGCAAATTGCTCTAAACAAAAACATGTTGAAATATGAGAAACCCAGTGGTACAATAATCCCTTCCTTGCTTCTGGTCGCAACAGTCTTGCCAGATAAATAGGGAATGAATTCTGAGAGCCTTAGTCTGAGCTTATCCATACATGGATAAGGTCTTTGAATCAGAGGAAAACCGTGCGATTTAAGAAGGTCATAACTGTGAAGAGACTAAACCCTGGGGCTAGCATTGTAGACGATGTAGAAGGGATCTTCTACTTGGCATCAAAGCCTTCTCCCTGAAACTGGTAAAATCATACCGTTCGCAATAACATCCACAGACTTTAAAAGAAGACGGACGGCCGAGCTCTCCCTGAACGACGGACTCAATTCCCCACCCCACTGTTAATTTTAGAGTCAGGAAATCCTCGTAGACTCCAGAGGTCAAAGATGAAAACAAGTAAATTCCCAGATTCTATGCTGGGGTTTGAAAGTAATGTCTATAAAAGCCAGCGAAAGTATGAATGCCCTCCACTCCATAGCATCTGGCATGGACTGTAATATGAATTTTTAAAAAAAATATTTAAAAAATCTGACATAGAGTATGCATGGCAAATTCTTGGCACATTATTTTTTTTTTTTTCTATTTTTTTTTTTTCTTCGTTTCAAGTGGGTTCTGACTTCTTCAAAAGATGTTGGAAAATGGCTCCCAATGGGGGATCTTATTCTGTACATGTGTCCATTTCAACAACAAAGTCCCCTCTCCCCACCAGGGCTGTTTCAATAACAGGCTGGTGTTTGTCCCAGGGAGGAGCATAAGCTCTTTTCTACAGTGGGATAAATGTCTTGGTGGCCAGTGGCGCGTTTTCACACTAGTTTACAATGGTACCGTGACTCATTGGTGAGACCGACGTCTGCTCGTCGGCTGAATTCGCTCCAGGCAACAAGAGTGAGCTCGTCAAGGACGGTGACGTCACAGTCCCGTCTTACCCACCCCAAACCGGCAGCCTCGTGAAAACCATTCACTCTGAACCCCGCGTTCGCCTTTTGTGTGAGCTGCACGGTTAAACCGTCTCCTATTGGTAGTTTCGCACGCCCAGTCTCTCAAAAGAAAGCATAAACTCCCTGGAGACCTATGCTGTTATAACAACATGTAAATTGAGTTGTTTTACAACGGTAATGGTCCGTCTTGTAGGACGATTATAATAACATCTGATTACAGTTAATAAATCTGCTGTACGTGAGCTCTTATTTTTATAGATTTTTTTTATGTTCAAATTTGTAAGATGTCTTATTTGTAATAAATATATTACTATATTTTGTATGTTTATCATAAATATAGTTTGTGTCTGTTCGTAAATTAATATACAATTGATTGTCTCATTATAAACTTCGATGTATTCCTTTTTGATTTAAAAAAAAGTACATTGTACTGCACAATATACTAGGGGAACCGTGTCTGTGTTGCATTGCGGTACTATACAGTCTAGCAATTGCATGTGCGCTTGTTTTGTTTTACAAATACAAGGTTGGGTTTTTCGCCCTCCGCGACTGTTTCTAAAACACACCCTGTCCATTACACGGGCAACCGCAAGCCCCCGGAACTAACAGGCTGTCAAGTCCTTCAATTGAGAACGACGGTGCGGTGAATCAAGTTAAAGATCCTGCTTTCATGCATTGATTGCTTTGGTCTCGTCCTGCCCTGCTCTTTTTTTTTTTTAAACACACCCAGCGAAGCTGACGGCTCGCAGCTCAGCTTGCGAATGCGTTACAAAGCTCAGTCTCTCCCTTGTGCTAGGAGAGCTACGTTTCACATGCGCTGAGTGCGCTGCTGTTACGGGGACTTTTTCAACGTTGTTTAAAAATCGTCGGGATATAATGGATATCGCAACTTGAAAAACAAAAGTCGTTTGAAAGAAAAGGCTCCATGTACCGTGGGATTTCTCGCTGCTTTTATTCAATTGTTTTTCAAGCGAAATAATCCGATACTTGCGGTTGGAATCTATTGTGAATGATCTGTCATCGGGGTTTTCATATGACTTGGATTCGTATCAGCGTTAATCTGGGCAGACACAAAGATCCACTGTTTCTCGTTTTCAGATTAAGGAACGTGTTTTTAAGGGACGAATAGTTTAAGAAAAGGAAGAAAAAAAAACTCCATATTGAAAATCTATCTCCTGGTTTGACAGCTTTCGCCGCCGCAGCCGAAAAAGGAGCTCTGCAAAGATTTATTGTCACAGCAGATCCCCATTTGTTGCCTGGTATTTCTTAAGGGACACGTCTGCTTTTGAATTTTTTTCATTTTAAACTGTAGGTGTTTACCCGACCTGGATTTAACGACATCGCGGGTTTGTTTCCGTTGGGTGAAGTCTTTGAGATTGTCCAATGTTCTTCATTGCACGGTGGAGATCGCCGCTCGTACATTTCGGTAAGATGGTCATGCTCTGCACAGGCTACTTCATCCTGTATTTTTCATTTCTGGTTCACTGTATTTAGCTTTCTTTACGGCATGTTAGTATGCACATCACGCTTTTCGTATTTACGCATAATATTTCTACACGTTGCTTTAAAGAAAACAAGGCAAATAATCGTGGGTTTTAATGTTGAATGTTGTTAAAAGTCGCCTACATTTAGGTGTTTTCCCTTTTGCATTATCCGTCGCCAGGTGACGTCGAAAATATTAATATTTTCCGTTTCCATTATTCACTTTTCCGTGGTTCTTATGATGTATGAATTCTTAATAAAAGTAGCTGCGTCTTTGGTTACTGAAATACAAAGATCTTTATTTTCACCAGGCTTCGGCTTGTTTTCGGTTTTAACGTGGTCTGTCCTGGTCGATTACATCGACTGACTGTTGGGAGTGGTGGGTAATATTTAATTTTAAGAGTAATAAAGTGTTCCTATTTTTATTTGTATGTTGTAGGCTATTGTTGCTTGTTTCAAACCACCGCAGGTGGTGCTGTTTAATTAGTTTTTGTTCTGAGAGCACGCAAAGAATGTGGACGTTCAAGGTTATATATCCGACGAGGTCTTCTCGGTATTGTGAAAGATACAGACGGATAGAACATATTGGCAATCACTCTATAAGGAATTCTATGCGGCTTCTTTTGTGTATCTTGGCTGTACAAGGCATTGGAAATAAACAAAGGAACATCCAGAATATTGGACCCTTTAATGAAAAGGCTTCTTGAAATGAATCATACAGATAATCTAGTTCGGTTCCCTGTTGTGATGAACTCGCAAATTCATTTGCGGTTTGCAGAACGACCGAGGGCGTATTAAAAAAATATTTCAATATATCATCCCGACCTGTATGACAATATTTCTCCCTAGCAGCGTCGACATTTCTGAATTAACATCTGTCCAGCTCAATTCTTATAGCGCTTGTGGTGAAACGAGGGGTTAAACAGCTAAACAGTTAAACCAATATAAACATATTATGCTAAATTACATGCTTGGGACACACGCACACCTGCATTTTAAAGTTATGTCTCCGACCGAAGGGTGTTTTGTGCGCGTCTGGTCCTCCTTGTTATTAGGTTGATATTTCCAAAGTGTTTGTGTCTTGAGCACTCCGTTAAACCGCAAGGATGTAAAATATAAACTATATTTATACTAATATATAGAGATTAGTTTGCGCTTTTTTCTTTAGTAAGTAGATTATCTTTAGTGTTCCAATGTTTTTCCGGTGAATTATAATTTGCAAAAAGGCAGTGCTTTTTTAATATTATATTAAATTAAAATATTATAACTTTCCTACTATAAATAATTGTCTTTAAATATGCTGCATTTCTAATCTGTTGTGTATGTTTAATTGCCTTTGTTGTCCAGCCTCCTGCTGATGTAATTATGTGGTAAACTCACATTATTCTTTCAACATATTATTTTTCATTATTGGTGCTTCCCCAATTGTTTGAATCCATATTTAAATATGGTGTTTTAAGGTGTACTTGTATGGCTATTTCCACTGAGGTCTGAATAAGACTGTACATGTCAGTGGGTTGTTTTATGGCATTGCCTGCACATTCTTAGCACAGATCTGCTTCATTTAGCCTTTTGGATTTTGTTCTTGAGCTTGCAGATGGCCTCACCAAATGTTGAAATTCCTTGAGGTGTGAAAATGTTGTCCTACTCTATTATTACATATTATTACTCTATTAGTACATCAACCGAAATGATCACTTGTGATACTGGTTGAAAAGCGTGGTTTGTTTTGGGCTAAAAATGTAAAATACTTATATATAACTAACATCAATAAGGTATTCAGGGTTAACATTTCTCTTCCTGCATGGCAATACACAATAAAAGTCCAAACAGGCATTTATTCAGTCTTTCCATTTATGCGTCATCATTCACCCTGAAATACAGTGTTATTCAGGAAAGTGTTGTAGCAGTGCGTTCAGATTCATGTTTAACATGTTATGTGCAATGGGCTTCAGCATCAGGTTTCTGGGGAAAAGATTACATTGGCACTGGGCGACGTCCTGTCGGAAGTAAACAGGGTGCTGCGTTGCCTTTCTGTTGTTGTGTTCCTCAGAAGAACGTACCCTTCTCTGCCGGGGCTGCTGGCTTCACCCCAGCCCGTGGGACAGGAATAAACACTAAACGTTAAAACAGCAGAAATGTTCCCCGCGTGTTCACAGCGGGGCGAGATGTAAGCGTTGTCACGGAAATGAAATGGCAGGGGAGCCTGGCGTTGTGGGGCGCTAACGGCGAGGGGTCTGTGAGTTCACGGGAGCGGGAACCGAGGCGTTTGAGATCCGCGCCGGCGGCTCGCCCTCGGGAAGGGGGGGGACAGCTGTCATCGTCGCTGTGAAACCGCGGCGATGGGACCACGTCTTGTTGACGTGGTCGGCGGTGTTGGACACCTGCCTGGCTTGTTTTTGTCTTGTTGTGCTGCGTACATATCTCCAGTGCCTGTTCCCCATTGAAAAACACGACCGAGTGCCTTTTTCTCAAAGCCAAGTTTCCCTTAGACCAAGCTACTGTCGCACCCTCCTTTGGGTTTTTGAACAGCCCCACTTTCAATTCGCCAGATAACCGTTTCATTATATTGCGGTTGATAAGCCATTACATTACATTGCATTATGGGCATTTAGCAGACGCTCTTATCCAGAGCGACGTGCACTGCTTTTGCATTTTTTACATAGTCTCCATTTCTACAGCTCCATACAGGACCATTATGGTCCTCCGCTTCCCCATAAGACGCTTTATGTTGCTGCTAATTTGCTCCTAATTTGCATTACGGCTTGTTTTCCCTCTGGTGGCTGGTGTTTTATAAAAGTTTAAAAGCGAAAATTGGAAATATCATTAATGTGTCTAGCAGTGCCTGTAACCAAGGCACCCTGCATCTTCCAGCAGTTCTCTTTCTTGACCACTGTCTTTCGTAGTTTTTTAAAAATAATTTTTTATTATTTCCTTTACTATTTAAAAAAGAAAATCTTGCTTAGTCCCTTGAACCGAGAACTAATCTTTAATCTACTGCCGAAGCAGCTCTGGAATTAGCAGGCGAAGAGAGAGAGAGAGAGAGACGGGGGAAAGCCGCTCTTATTCATATCTTCAAAAGCTCGTTTATCTTTAGTGGGAAGCCGATAAGACGGAGGCCTGGTTGCCAGAGCTGATAAGCGGGTGAAAAACCCCGCTGCTGTTGGTAATGTAGGAGCTGGTGCAGATCACAGCGCCAGAGATATGGCAGACCTGGCAGCGTGGGGCGAACATCTCGCGCCCCTTCAAACGGAAGAGGAAGGGGGGATAAAACGCCACCGTTTGAAGGATTGTGCCAGATAAGGGCTGGCGGCGAATCTGGTGGAAGGTAAATATTTGGGAAAGGAGCCGGTTTGTGTGGCTCCTGTTCTCAGCCTGGTCGTCGCATAGTTGACCCTTGACCTCGGTATTTTGAAGCAACGTCTTTACGGCTGTTACACAGTATGGAGTTTTCTGCAGTGAATTTATCACCATTTCGGAAGGTTACAGCAGCGCTAGCACAGATTTAAAATGGTTAAAGGACCGTGAGGGGGAAGGTGTACTTAGGCCAGAGCAGACCCTATCTGAATATTTTTTGGTTGTAATTGGTTCGGTTCATCACCCCACTTGAGCGATGTCCCTCGGATATAGGCTTGGGAATGTTGGTCTTCTCCGAACGGGTTATGCTGTATCTGGACCTGCCTGCTGTTCTCCGATGACAGTGATGAAAAGTCTGTTGAAACCGATATTATCTGGTGGTAAAATGAGAAGGCTGGGGCAAACCCAAACCCAAACAGAGGGGAAAAAAGGTTTGTGTTATTTTGAAAACAATAGTTCATACTGAGGCTTTCTGAATGCGCTTTGCTGGCAGAGAGAGCTCCTCACTTGAACAGAAAGGGTCAGGTGACTGGGGGGGGGGGGGGTTGTTTGGCACGTCCAGTCTAACGGTGTTCAAAATCGTTAAACGTCAAAGAGACAAATGTGTTAAACAGTAATTACAAATGACCGGAATTTGTCTTATTTTCCCCCCTCAGAACGGTCAATAGCTGTATTTTCAGCGGCGTTCCACGACCTGTCTCCCATTCCCTCCCTGCGACCCGTGAAAAATTCCCCTCCCACCCGGAATTATTTATTGAAGCGGCTCCATTCGGCCCGGTTGAAGGATGGACGCTTCCGGAGTGCTGAAGTTGTGCTTTTTCCGCGGATTCTCGGACGCGTCGTTGTTCTGCCAGTCGTAGATCACAGGAAGTGCTTTTTGGGCCAAACGGGTTTCTGGGAGCCTGTCACGGCCGGTGGAATGGTGTTGGATGGATTGTACAGGCCGTGTAATGGCCGTCTGCCCGGCCGCCGGCTTCGAGGGACAGAGAGACCAGGCTGAGGGCTTTGAATTCTTCAGCTCCTGCATGTAGCACCCTACTGAGGATTCACAAGAGCCTACCAAGATGGACGCCGTCCAGACGCATACCAAAACGTTGAGCCTTTGTCGTCTTTTTTTTTTTTTTTTTTGTTGTTGCCGTGTTTCATTTTTTATAACTGACTCCTCTTGCTTTTTCCGGCAGTAGATGCTGAATTCAGATACCCAGGGGGTTGACAGTCCTGCGTTCGAAACCTCGAGGCCGCAGTAAAGAAAGAAACGGGAGAATTTACGAGCACTCCCGGGCAATTTTTGCCGTTGTAATCGTGGTCTTGGAAGGATGGCTCTTCGGTAAAATGTCGGCTGGCGTTCCTGCGGTGGGCGCAGAGACGGGAAGCGGACCGCCGTTTGGGATTTAACGCGTGTTTCTGAGCCGGAGACGTCTCTGTTTTTGACATTAAAGTTTTAAATAACCGGAGGCCACTGCAGGCCAAGCTCTGTGAGGGGGCATGGTGGTGTTGGCACAAATAAAACAATAACATCTTTCTTCTGCTGCGATTCCTTCCATGTGAAGATACTGTTAGCAGCAGTGTGTGTGTGTGTGTGTGTGTGTGTGTGTGTGTGTGTGTGTGTGTGTGTGTGTGTGTATGTGTGTGTGACTGGGGGTAGGTGTGTGTCTGTGTGTCTGTGTGTGTGTGTGTGTGTGTGTGTGTGTGTGTGTGTGTGTGTGTGTGTGCAGGGGGGTGGTATTTATGCGCGTGTCCAAATGGAAGTGACCAGTGACCTTTCCTGTGGCGGCTCTGGCGGTCCTGAAGCTGTCAGACAATGGACTGCCTGGACAATGAAGCGCGCCCGTTTTCTTCTTTTCTCTCTCTCTCTCTTTCTTTCTCTCTCCTTCTTTCATCTCCTCCTATCAGATGCTATCTCCTAAAGGTGGGCATCTTGCTTTGTGCAATTCCTGGGGCACGTGTCCTTTTCTCTAAATGTCAGACGGGTGCGGCTCAAAGTGTTCGGCCCAACGCCCGCCGATCGCCTTCAGGCACCGCTGAGGTCAAAGGTCACCCGCCGCTGTCAGAACACTGTGCGTTTCAGGCTCTCCGCTCCCTGTGGCCTGGGCGGTCAGGGCCGAGAACCCAGTGTAGCCACAGTAAGAGCCACACAGCTGTTGGGCCCTGCAGCAAGGCCCTTAACCCCGCATTGCTGCAGGGGGGTTGTCCCCTGTTTAGTCTAATCATCTGTATGTCGCTTGGATGAAAACCTTGACCAAATAACAAATTATTATTATTATTATTATTATTATTATTATTATTATTACAGTGATTTAAAAATATGTATTCCCCTGGAACACGCACAGTGCCGTTTTAAGTGTAAACTGACACGCTTGTTCCTAACGGTTTTTCTTTGTTCATAAAGTATTGCCTGCAAGCTCAATGGACTTCAAAGGCTGTTGTTTATTTTCTGTTACTCTGGCATTTTATGAGTTGTTTATGGTTATTTCTTGCCGGTCGCAATAAACAGCTGTTGCACTCGGTGATGTTTTCCTCGGGTGATAAAGAATTTGGTTTTAAAAACGTGAGATTCACATCGCTGTGGAAACGCGTTGCGTTGTGAGGCGTCTGACATCACCCGGCCCGAACGAGAGGAACAGGGAGGACCCTCCACTGCTCGTCACAAACCATTTCTTCTCCTCCCTCCCTCCCCCTTTCTCCCCGTCCGTTTTTGTTTTTCCAAGGCCGCGCTCCGTGTGAAGAGGACCCCCTTCACATCAAAGGCCCTCGTGGGTCTCCATTAATATTTCAGAGCCCTTCTCCTTTCATCCTTTGTGGCCTTCCTCCAATTAGCCGCCGCCGTTAGCGTAGCGGGGGGGGGGGGGGCAGCGGGCCGCTCCGATCGGGAGGGGGGCGGGGGGGGCATTGAGCGTTTGATTTCCGCAGAAAGGTAACAAGCCCCCCCCCCCACCGTCTCGACACCGCCGTGTGGAGTCTGGAGGGCCGGTGGAGACACTTGAGCAAATTCCCCTTTTCAGCGACTGACACGCGGGTCAACCTGCAATTCCCTCGGCTGCGAGCCTCCGCGATACCCCCCCGTCCCCCCCCCGTGTCTCCCGAGAGCGGGCCGTGTCTTTTGTTACCGTTTTTATGAGGCGTAATTAAATGCGCTCGGCGTGGCGCAGTCTGAGCTCCCAGCCGCCCTCCGCCATTACACAGATGCGGCCCGGCCGCCGGTAATGATGGAGGAGCGAGGAGACGCAGGGAGGAGGAGGGGGGAGAGGGGGAGACGGGGCCGACGGGGCCCGGGAGTCCTCTGTCACGGCTCCGGAGGTGTCACACCGCCCTAATTGGCCCATCGTTCTGTCGCGCGCCGAAAACCCCCATGATGCATTGCGTCACGCGTTTATTACACGGGCTCCACCTGCCATGTCTTTCCTCTGGATGACAACCCTCCCCTCCCCCCCCCAAACCCTCCCCCATCCCCCCAGGTCCTACAGCAACCGCGCTCCCGTCGCGTATTCTGCCTTGAGATGTTGGCCGACTGTTCAAAGCAATACTTGTGGTGAGGTCATAACGTGGAAATAACAGCCATAAAATTTTTATTTAAAAAAAATAAATAGATGAAAAATGACTGGCTGAGTTTTTTCGGAAAATGTTTTTTTAATTCTGTCTTCTCGGGACAGAATGTTTGTTTTTAACAAGGTTTTCCGTCTACGCAATCAAAACCGTTCGCAGTCGTGCGGCTCCAACAAAAATACGACTGCGTCATTTCGCTAACATCGTTCCGAACTTAATCAAATCGGCAGCTTTCGAGAAGCGCTCCTTTTGGTTTGCGTTATATTTTATTGCCGCGGAACGACGGCTCTCGCGTTCGGCACGATATAAACATCCAGGAAGATGACGGGAAGTGTGTGTTAATGGCCGCAATATGCGGATGATGAATTGGCGGCGGGCGGAGGAGAAGGATCCTGGCGGTAAAGACGGGAGATTAAATCAGAGGGAGCTGTGGCCGCCATGATTTCTCAACGCGTTGGCGCTGGGCTCCTCCTGACAGCGCGTGACTGATACGCTCGCGCTCGAAGACCGCTTCCTCCGCCATCGCCATCCGCCACTCCGCCGTCCGCCATCGCGCTCTCGGCCTCACATCCCCTCCCGCGGTCCGCTCAGTCGCCGGGTATTAAATCCTCTTTTAATCTCTGCCTGTTGTTTTTTTTTTTTTTTGTTTTTCGCGCAGTAAGCAGATTTGGGCGGCGGGTTTTAATTGGATGCGTGTCTCTGTTCGGGATGTGGATGCGCGATGCGAGGGGTGGTCCTGGCAGCGCCCGGCGCGCGGGGGGGGGGGGGGATCCGAACGGGACGACACGTCGAGCATACGGCTCTCTCGCTGGGAAGCGAGCCCCCTTCGTTAGCGCGGGGGGTGACGAGCTGCCGCTCACATTAGGGTAATTAACACCGCTACAGATTGCGGAACAGCTGTGCAATTTAGCACTGTGGCAACCGCGTCGAGCCGAACACAGGAGAGAGGAGAGGGGGAGAGGAGGAGGAGAGGAGAGGCTCTGGAACAGTGCAATGCCATGGCCTCTTTCGTGCTGGAATTTTCTGGAAGCCACCAAAGGACAAAACTGCTGTTTGCAAGGATATCTCTCTCTCTCTCTCTATATATATATATATATATATATATATATATATATATATATATATATATATATATACTCACATCTCTCCATCTCTCTCTCCATATTTCTGTCTGTATACATCTCTCTAAAAACAAAGAAAACGGCAGGTTTTGTATATTCCTTGAAGTCCTGGACTCTCTGATTGTGTGTTTGATCTATATTAGAAACTTTGTTGTGTATCCCAGTAGGGTCTCCCTCGTGGACAAAGTTTGACTCGTGATATTGAGGAACTCATTGTTTTGGAATTGCAGTTTTTTTGGGGGTTTTTTCATCATTAATACAAAAAGGTTTTGACTGATAGGTGCAAATCCTTGTGTTTTAAGCCAGAAGCCTGCATGGATGTTACTTTGCTGATATGCAGTGTGTGTATGCGTGTGTGTGCATGTGTGTGTGTGTTTGTGTATGCGTGTGCATGTGTGTGTGTGTGTGTGTGTGTGTGTGTGTGTGTGTGCGTGCGTGCGTGCGTGCGTGCGTGCGTGCGTGCGTGCGTGCGTGCGTGCGTGCGTGCGTGCGTGCGTGCGTGCGTGCGTGCGTGCGTGCGTGCGTGCGTGCGTGCGTGCGTGCGTGCGCTGCTGCGCTGCGCGCTGCTGCGTGTGTGCGTGTGCGCGTGTGCGTGTGTGTATGTGTGAGTGTGAGTGTGTGTGCATGGCTGTCTGTCGGTAGCAGAGCGGCAGGTCTAACCTCCAGGTGCTCTGAACTCCAGGCTGAATTAAACATGACCAGTACCCCACCGCCCCTCCCCGGCTGGCTGCGGAGGCTAATTGGGTTCAGGGCATCCGTTTGGCCCCCGGGCCCATTTGAACACCCTGCTGGGAGGGGCGCTGGAACCTCCAGCAGCCCTAAGGAAGCCTGCTATGGGCCCCAGGAAACGTGATGTAGGCCCAGGGAACCCAGCAGTTGGCTTCTGGGGCCTTTTTTGGGGAAGAACGGAGGCTCTTTGCAATGTGACATGACATAAAAAGCCTGGAATGGCTCTTGTGGCGAATGCGGCCAGCTGACTGTTCCATAAACCATATCCAGGAAATGCACACTCCATCCGTGGTCTGATTCGAGGGATTGCCTCCACCCACCTTTTCCACCATCTTCTCCACCGCTCACTTTGTGAAGTGGAGCACCGCTATATCTCCATCAGCCTGTGGATGGACCTGGGATAGAGAGGAGTCATCCTGTTTTTTTTGTTTATCTATGCAATTGAAATTCCTTTTCATCTAGCTGTTCTTGGCAGGAGCCCGCCTCACCCCCACAAACCGAGGAGTAATTAAAGAAGCCTGCTCGCGTTTACTTTCTCTGTGATTGGGTTTAATGTCTGCCATGTTGGCCGAGGCCCTATTCCCCCCGTGTGTTTTTTTTATCCGCGCTGATCCCAAACATCTGGATCGGCCTTGTTCCGCGGAGAAGCTGTAAACGGCCCGCAGAGGGGGCCGAACGGGGAAGAGCGCTGAGGAAAGGAAGAGCGCTGAGGAAAGGAAGAGCGCTGAGGAAAGGAAGAGCGCAGAGGAAAGGAAGAGCGCAGAGGAAAGGAAGAGCGCTGAGGAAAGGAAGGCGCTGAGGAAAGGAAGAGCGCAGAGGAAAGGAAGAGCGCAGAGGAAAGGAAGAGCGCAGAGGAAAGGAAGAGCGCAGGGGAAAGGAAGAGCCCAGGGGAAAGGAAGGGCGCTGAGGAAAAGAAGGGCGCTGAGGAAAGGAAGAGCGCAGAGGAAAGGAAGAGCGCAGGGGAAAGGAAGAGCGCAGGGGAAAGGAAGAGCGCAGAGGAAAGGAAGAGCGCAGGGGAAAGGAAGAGCGCAGGGGAAAGGAAGAGCGCAGAGGAAAGGAACGCCGCGCTCACGTTGTCCCGTCTCCGTCTGGATCGTAAACATCGAACACGGACAATCTGAGAAAAACGTTTTTATACGTGTGCTTCCCTCAAAGGCTTTTAGGTTAAAGGGGATTGGGATTGGATGTACTGAGCAGGAATAAGACTACTCCGCTTGGGCCTGTGTAATTGGGATCGATGTGTCCGTGATACTTTCAGCCAATCATGGTCTTTCAGCCAATCACGTCTGTGTTGTTCATGGTACTTTCAGCCATCATGGTTATGTGTCCAAGGTTCTTTCAGCCAATCATGGTTATCTGTCCATGGTGCTTTCAGCCAATCATGGTTATTGTCCATGGTGCTTTCAGCCAATCACATCCATGTGTCTATGGAATGATCATGTGACGTACCCATCGAGCAGAATGAGAGGAGAAGCAGGGTGCATTGTGGGCCTGCCGGAGGTTGGGGGAGAGGCAGGTTGCATTGTGGGCCTGCTGGAGGTTGGGTAGAGGCAGGTTGCATTGTGGCCTGCTGGAGGTTG
>NC_083770.1:38342311-38384811 GCF_963514075.1 Conger conger
CTCGCGGCTTCCTTTAGGCGGCTACGTTACATCGCTGCCAGGAGAGAGACGACAACCCTCTTCCTCAGAAGGCTGTGATTTGGCTGGAGGGGAGATTTTTTATTTATTTATTTTTTTTACCGGAACGTTCCATGTCTGTGGGCAGAGGCTAAGGTGGGGGCGTGGGGGGGCGTTTTGGGGAAAGAATAGTGGCGCAGAAGACGTAAATAACCCGAGCGCACACTGGGAAACCGTCTCCCCCTTCAGCCCGCTGTGTGGAGTTTGTGGATTGCGCGGGAGGAATGGTGAGAAGGGTTGGAGGAACCCTCCGAGGAACCCTGGAGTGTGTGAAAGAGAGCGAGAGAGAGGGAGAGGGGGAGGAGGCATTGCCCTCACCTTCTGCTGTGTTTTGGGATTGGGGGTGGGGGGGGTATTTTTTGGTGGAGGGTTAAAGGAGAACCCCAGGGAGGCCTACAGCCTGAGTACACATCTGCTTTGCTTGTCTAATTGTACATGAAGGTATCGATCCGTAGAGAGGCCTCCACTGTAGCAAACGGCTTCGCCGCCCGAAACGTAGGCAGGCTGCCAATCACGGCCGAGGAAGGGGGTGGGGGGCGGCGGGTGCCCACCTGCCCAGCCGGACGGGGAGGGTGGGGGGCTGCTCTTTGGCAGCGGGGATTGCAACAGAGCCCTAATTATACAGGGGGGAGGAGAGGCGGGGGAGGGGGCGTATGTAGCAGGTTAATGAGGCCTGTTGGGCCGCCCTGCGGCGAACACCTGAACGAGCGCTGCCAAAAACTGTGTGTGTGTGTGTGTGTGTGTGTGTGTGTGGGGGTATCTGTGTGTGTGTATCTGTTTGTGTGTGTGTGTGTGTGTGTGTGTGTGCGTGCGTGCGTGCAGGTGTCTGTCTGTGTGTGTGTGTGTGTGTGTGTGTGTGTGTGTCTGCGTGTGTGTGTGTGTGTGTGTGTGTGTGTGTGTTTGCGCGTGTGTGTGTGTGTGTGTGTGTGTGTGTGTGTGTGTTCGTCTTTCCCTGCATCTGGTAATTGCTTCCAAAAGGTTGTGGTTGCCTCTTACATGGACCCACCGTTACAGGTGTCCAAACCCTCCGCCGTGATAAAATAACAAGAGAATGAGGAGTAAGATGTGTCTGGGAAGCGAAAGAATCCCTCCAAGCGGGACCAAACCCCATCCCTGCTGTGCCCCCCCCCCTCCCCGGGTCTGTAGTAAAGCCTTTAAGCAGAGCAGAAGGTTCTGGAAGGCAGGCCAGGGCTGGGGCGGATGAAGCCGCTTGCCGAGGCCCGTCTGTGGGGCTCAGGAGGCTTCCTCACAGGCTCTCTCCGCCCGCCGGGATTATCCACCTTTTATCACACGGCTGTTTACGGCGGGAACCCGGGAGCCGGCCCGGCTCGAACGCGCCTTCACGTCCGACCGACTCTCTGCCCAAATGACGCTACGCGTGAAACCACCCCCCTCAATCGGCATTAATAGTAGTGTGGACCAGTTAATGTGGAATGGCATTAATAGTAGTGTGGACTGTGTCAGTTAATGTGGAATGGCATTAATAGTAGTGTGGACCGTGTCAGTTAATGCGGAATGGCATTAATAGTAGTGTGGACCATGTCAGTTAATGTGGAATGGCATTAATAGTAGTGTGGACCATGTCAGTTCATAGGTGCTGGATTGTTTCACTTAAGGGTAATTTTTAAAAGAAGGAAAAAAAAAAAAAAAAACATCAGGCAATTTGGAAATAGGCTACTAATTAAAGGAAAGGATTGTTTTAGATTTTATAGATGTGCAGCACTTAAAAAGCCTGGCTACTTTAAAACGATCATTTTGACATTCAAGAGGCTTTTGAAAGCTTTCCAGGCTCTGGTTTTTCCCCTCCTTTATTGACAGGAAATGGTTATTCTGCCGCAGAACAATTAGCCGTTTAACCTTGCCTGTCCAATACGAGGGGATCGATACGGTACATAATGTACGCGTGTAAACTGTAACGTGGGGCCGGGTGGGCGGGGAGGAGCGGATACAAAATGGCGGCAGACGTTGGCGGGTGACCGCATGGTGCCACTTCGCCGCGGAGAGTTCTCTCCGCCCCTGGAGCGCCCCGAGCAAAAGCGGCTTTTAACACCCGCTAAAATATTCACCGCGCTCCGCTACGCCCCGACGCGGAAATGGGATCTCTGCTCCGGGGGTGAAACTGTTTGCATGTTGTCCTCCTTCTCTCCCACCCCCACCCTGCCACCACCACCAATGAATAATTGAGAGCGCACCATGTAAAACAAAGATACATTAACTCGCTTCATTATATTTTAATCTGGAGTCAGCGAGGGGGTTTGTTTAACGTGATCAGGCTCTGCGGCATACGGTGCTGAGGGCTTTCTGGGGCTACGGTAAATCTACCCCCCCCCCCGCCCCCACCCACCTCTCCACCCAAGTCCATCGCTGGAGCATTTTGATTTTTATTTTTATTTTGAAGATCTGATTCTTTGGCGCATTCCTCTATCGTCTTTGGCCTTTCAGAAGGGTGGGGAAGCTTAAATGGTTAGACACCCAGGTTGGCGAGAGGTTGTGAGGAGTTGATAAGAAGTTTCCGGAAGGAAGGACCTGGCACAGGCAGTGAGAGAACGCTCAGGGGGAAGACCGTTTCAGGTGCCGAGCCGTCGCTGATTTCCGCCGCTGTTGGGACTGTAATGCATCCGCTCGTGCCTGTTTTAATCTCTTAATTTGCATGAGGAAAGTAAATGGTTATTCACACATGAGTGGACACACGCTTGTCATCTAGAAGCGCAGGTATTATTTATTTTTTTTGCCCCCTTAAAAAAAAAAAAAAATAGGCAGTATGTTTATCTGAGTTTTTTTTGTTTTTCTTCTTGCTTTGCATATTACACCCTTGGCATCTCCAAAATATTGATCTTGCCTGGTGCAATTGAGTCAACCAAGAGGGCCAGAATGCGGGGTTTGCACTTTCATATTTCAGTGTTTCATAGGTTCCAATACACAGGACAATGTCAGTAAAGCGTAGAAAGGTATAGGTATTTTAGTCCCAAACAATGACGTATCTGACCCGGGCCTGATTGGCAGGAACGGTGTGTGAATCGCAGCCTCGTCTAAAGGTCACTGCTGAGGTGGGCTGAGCGCTCGGTTACACCGCCTGCGCCCGCCTAATCTGTCCAAACGAGGCGCCAGATATTCGCCGCGACATCCGAGAGTGTTTATTTCTGCGTGGCCCCGCTTCCTGGGGCCCGGGGTTCCCGAGAACACGGCCCCGACGCCGTCCAACGGCAGCTACGCGCCGAGAAGGTCACGGGGGACAAACGCCTAAGGTCATCCGCGTGAGGTCGTCGCCGGTCTCTGCGGTCTCTGCGGTCTCTGCGGTCTCTGCGGTGAGTTACCGTGCCGTACGTGCCTGCCTCGCCGTAGCCTCCGTCAGCCAATCACGCGTGTCCCTCCCATCCTCCGGTAACTTCATCAACTAAAGACGTGGGTAAAAAAAACCTCTAAATAAAGACGCGGGATTGGAGAGAGAGGTTTTAGCGCTGCGGTGGGTCTGTCCCGTGACCAGGGTCTGGTTTCCGTTCCCATACCTGAAGCCCCCGGTTATAACCCCTCCGTCACTGCAGGGCCGCCACCTGACCACAACAAAACCACCCCCGACCGCACCGCCAACCCCAAGGCTAACGGATGATCCCCCTCTTAGCCTCGTTTGGAAATAGCGGCCAGTGGAGTGTTTGGCAAGGTGTGAAAAAATGTTGTCCACTCCAACCCCCCCCGAATTCTCTATTTATATGGACGGCTGACTTGGGGAAGCATTTTAAAAGCCTTCCTGAGCATTCTGCCCCCCCCCCCCTCCCCACCAGCACCCTGCGATGGGGGGGTTGAGTTACAGCTGCCGGTAACACGAGTCCCACTCTGACTTTTTAAAAAGTAAATTCCACTTAACGCTCCGCATCCCTTTCCAAACGGGAGCCAGCGTGTGAGGGCGGGGGGGAAGGCCGCCGGGGGTTCGAGCCTCCCTAATATAGCACCTGGCGTGTCCGTTTGCGCTCTGCTGGGGTCGGGAACAGCAGGGGGTCGGGGGTGAGGGGCAGGTCTGGAGCTGCCAGGCCACGCCGTTTCAACACTTCTCTCCTGTCAGGCGATCGGGTGGATTGCGGTCTGAAGAACCCCGCTGCCCGCTATAAACATTCGCAGTGGACCTGCGGCACTGTCGCGATGCACGGCTCTGGAATTCAACAATCCCAGCGCCGTGAGCCTCTGTGGAACGGTGGGAGCCAGCACTGTCCAGGGCCCTACCACATCCCAAAGAGAGGGAGGGAGAGAGGGAGAAAAGGAGAGAAGGAGAGAGGGAGAGAGAGAAAAGGAGAGACAGACAGAGAGAGAGAGAGGGGGAGAGAGTAAAGGAGAGAGACAGAGAGAGATATAAGGAGAGAGACAGAGACAGCAAAAGGTCGCTTGTATTCAAGGATGAAAATAAACTCCTGCTCCCGAGCTGTAGAATTATTCTGGATGGGCAAATACAGGAGCACCAGTCTGGTGTGTCCGTTCTGGTACAGTGTTTTTATTTATTCTATTTGATTTATTTCTGCCTCAGCCGGTCATTTTGTGTTTGAGCGGATGGTTGGTGTGAGTTAACAGCAGTGCGCGGCTGGGTGGAAACGCGCCCTCCTCCTCCTCCTCCTCCTGCTCTTCCTCCTGTTAAAGTGACCTGTGCTTGACTCAGCCTGCCAACGTGCTGCCACACAGTGCACCCTCCTGACAGATGGGTTTGCGCTCCCCGCAACACACATCCTGTCTCTGCTGCGGCTTGGCTGTGTGTGTGTGTGTGTGTGTGTGTGTGTGTGTGTGTGTGTGTGTGTGTGTGTGTGTGTGTGTGTGTGTGTGTGTGTGTGTGTGTGTGTGTGTGTGTGTGTGTGTGTGTGTGTGTGTGTGTGTGCGGTGGGGAGGGGAGGGAGGGTCAATATGTATATATGTATTTTTTTTACCACTACATCATTTTAGTTCCAAATGTGTGGGCTGTGTTTTACTTTTTTGTTGTTTAAATGCAGCAAAGGCTCTAAGTCGCACCCAACACAGACTGTGCTCAGAGTTCAGACTGTTCTGATCGTGAAGTGCGTTTTGGTTTGGGGTTTTTTTGGGGGGTTTTTTCCTTCCTGCCTGAAGGTAGCAGCTTCCGCTGCTGTCTCCGGGCAGATGCCACCAGGGCTAGCGACAGCTAACTGCTAGCCCTCGAACGCCCCGCCCCCTATGCTCATTATGATGTCACCACGGCTTCCACTTGTCCACGTAAAGGAACGCTACGCAGGAACATTCCCAGCTAATGCAGGATGTTCTCACATGTTTACTGGAATGTTTTGTCAATGTTATAACATTGTCACTACTATGCAGAAGCATTGTGAGAATGTGTTTGTGTTAGCTGGGTTATTTTGGGTGCTTCTAAAGCTGAACTTCTCCGTCGCGCTCTTATGACATCACATCAACGTCCATAACAGACAAACAGATTACTATAGGGCAGGGTGGCTAAGGTACATGCCTGGGACCCAGAAGGTTGGTGGTTCAAGCCCCGATGTGGCTGCAATAAGATCCGCACAGCTGTTGGGCCCATGAACGAGACCTCGCATTGCTCCAGGGGGGGATTGTTTCCCTGTTTAGTCTAATTAACTGTAAGTTGCTTTGGTTAAAAGCATCAGCCAAATAACATTATTATTCATGTTTTCCAGTTCAGAGATAGGGGTGGAATTCCATTTTTAAAAATCTCCCCGTGATATCGCGAGGCCAAAGGCAGTGGGCTGCTGCCCTTTCAGAGGAGCAGAGCAGGGAGAGCGTAATGGGCAGACAGTCGAGACGCCCGCACACTCCTCCATCTTGACTTTAGTCATCCTCTGAGTCACCTCCAAACTAGCTCCACCATGGCACTGCCTCCTGAACACCCCCCCTCGCCCCCCCCCCTCCCCCTCAGCCGTGCGCGGGCTCAGAGTCACATCCCTCCGTTTGACTTTGAAAAGCGTGGATGTTCATTTCCACCATGTCAGTCCGTTACGGCTCCACTCACACAGTCTGTTTCTGTTTGTTTGCTTTGCGCGTAAAATAAATTATAGTTTTTTCTCTCTCTGCGACTGCAGACGATGCTATCTGCTTCTGAAGCGCCCAGTTTTCACTGTTACATCTACGGTTTTACGTGGTGTCTGTAAATTTCTGTCTTTTTCCCAAAAAAGCCGGCCAGGTTGTAAAATAGAGGTGCTGTTTGAGGGAAAATAAAATGTGTCCTTCAGAACGCAAAAGCAATTATATTTGTGTTTTTTTTCACAACATGCACAGAAATATTTCTAGAGGCTTTTGTTGTCTGACAGAATGCTAATGGCGTGAGCAGCCAATGAGAAGCCCCGGGACAGAATCATTACATTACATTACATTATTGGCATTTGGCGGACGCTCTTATCCAGAGCGACATACAGTTGATTAGACTAAGCAGGAGACAATCCTCCCCTGGACCAATGCAGGGTTAAGGGCCTTGCTCAAAGGCCCAACGGCTGTGCGGATCTTATTGTGGCTACACCGGGATTAGAACCACCGACCTTGCGTGTCCCAGTCGTTTACCTTAACCACTACGCTACAGGCCGCCCTGTATGATAATCATGTGAGCGGCCAATGAGAGGCCCTGGGACAGAATATTAATAGCGTGAATAGCCAATGAGAGGCCCCGGGACAGAGTGTTAATAGCGTGAGCAGCCAATAACGACCCTCTCGCTCTTTCTCTGTCTTTGTATCTGTCTCTCCAGTCTTCATCAGCGTTCAGATGTCTCTCTGCTTTGTAAGTCTTAAAGAACGGGGGCGATTCTCCCCCTCACGTTTCCGTGAGTTAACCGACGGGTAATGCAGGGAAAGAGCCGGAACTGTCCATCCCATTCACCCCATATCACCACCGCCCCCCCCACTCCCAATGCCCACTCCTGGCATCTCAGTGCGTGGTGGGGGGTTACTGTTCCCATGGGAACGCTGACTGATGCAAACGTTGTCCCATTTTTTTGAAATAAATGGTTCGTCTGGGTTTCTTTTGCTTTGCATATGGCACCCACGGCCCCTCCAAAACGTGCTGAGTCAGCATGTGACATTTGAATTGACGTGTGCCGATTCAAATCGAGGCGAACTAAGCGATGACCGCTTAATTTATTTATTTAACGCGTGAGGTTTTGCATTCCCTTATGCACCTATAGGGTAGCCATTTTGCGCAGTTTGCGCAGTTTGCATGAAGCATTCGCCAAGTTTTTTTTCTTCTTTTTTTTTCTGACACCCACACCCCAGTTTCTTCACACCCCAGGTTTATTTGCTTGCGATCAGGGCTATTTGCACGTGGCTTACCCGTGTCCTTTCCTGCCTGTTGAAATTTGATTTCCTCCTACCTGGTCTTATTTATTTATATATTTTTCTTCCCTCCATCCCTCCCTTTCTCCATGCCTCTCTCTCTCACACTCTCCTTCTCTCTCCATCCCTCCCTCCCTCCCTCCCTCCATCCCTCTCTCTCCCTCCCTGCATCCCTCTCTCACACTCTCCTTCTCTCCATCCCTCTCTCCCTCCCTCCCTCCCTCCATCCCTCTCTCCCTCCCTCTCGCTGTGTGAAATCTTTCATGTCTGCTTTTCTCATTCCTCCTTATCTGGTGACTCCTGGCCGGGCGGTGGCCCCCGGGAGGCGAGCGCGGTGCTGATTTGTGGCCCCCCGTCAGAGGGGGGGGGGTTTAATGCGAGACGTTCCTGTGCCCTTCCCGCTGATGAAACCACCCTCTGCTCTCCCCCGATAGGCTCCTAATTTGTATACTAAACTGACAGGCAGCCATGATAAAGCCTAGCAGCTGCTCGTCCGCGGAGAGAGGGAGGGAGATGGAGAGAGGGAGAGAGGCAGGGAGGAGAGGAATCGAGAGAGAGGAGGGAGTTGTCAGCCTGTAGCGTCTGCTATTACCGAGGAGGAGGCGGAGACGAGAGGGAGCTCCGCCTTCCAGCGCAAAATGGCCGCTCACTTGGGCCAGGTCCGAGGACGCAGCGAGGGGATGCTGTCGCCCCAGTTGCGTTTTCGCTCTTCGGGGGAGGGCTTCCTCAGTACAAGTTCCTCATTACACCCGTACCCCTCTCCGTGCTGTAATCTTGCCTCTGCATGTTGGGCTTGAGTTCAGGCGATCGGCGTCCATGACAGTCTAATACCCGTTGAGTGGAAGGTGCCCCTGCTTGTGGCACACGTTCGCCTGTGAAGCCATGGAGCACCGTCCTCGCCCTGTGGCCAGCACTTCAGCACAAAGTACCAGGAGCTGAGGAAAGCGGACTGCCCTCTGCCGGTTTTGGGTGGGGGGTGGGGGGGGGCAGGTCAGACGAGGTTGCAATCAGGCCGGTCCTCCCCGGCTCTGGTGTTAAATGCGACGGGGGGAAAGGAGCGGGGGAAAGGAGCGGGGGAAGCGTGATTGTACCTCATCGGACAGAGCGCGCGCTGACGGGGAGATTTGTCAAAGCGCTGGGGCACTACATGAATGACGGGGAGAGAGAGAGAGAGAGTGCGGCCTTGTGGGTTTGGACAGAGGCCCGGCTGGTAACGGGAGGAGTGTGAAGTGTGTGTGTGTGTGTGTGTGTGTGTGTGTGTGTGTGTGTGTGTGTGTGTGTGTGTGAGTGTGGGGGGGGGGGGGTGGGAGGGTGACAGCAGAGGAGGTGAGGGGAGGTGCAGGAGGAGGAGTAGGGAGGTGACAGTGATGAAACACTGGCCCAGGCCACAAATTAACACAAGTGTTTGGGAGAGAGAGAGAGGGAGAGGGAGAAGGAGAGAGGGGCATGCCAGGGTAATTAAGAGCCTGGGGGTCTCTGCCAGCATGCCAGCCCCCCTCGCCCCCCGACAGCCTGCTCTCTCTGATAAATGGCCCCACCTGCCCGCTCGGCTGCTAGCCGCAGTGTTGCATCACCCCAGCTTCGCCCCCGCCCACCAGGAGAAAGCCCCTACCCCCCACCCCCCTACGCCCCCACGCCCCTACGCCTCTACCCCCCTACCCCCCTGACGCCCTCGCCGTGTTCATGTCCACCGCTCCGCCCTGCTCTCAGAGAGCCGCACCCGCACCAGAGAGGAAGGGGGGTGAAACACAACGCCCCCCTGCCTTTTGATCACTGCGTTGAAAGGCGCCTTAATATTTGCTTAGTAAATAAGTCTGTTGAACTAAAGGGGGAAAAAAACTCCACAAACTGGATTTGTGGAGGTGGTGATTGTGTGCTGCAGTTGCTGCCAGCGCTTAACCCATATTACAACCCCCATCCCTCTCTACATTACAACCCCCATCCCTCTCTACATTACAACCCCCATCCCTCTCTACATTACAACCCCCATCCCTCTCTACATTACAACCCCCATCCCTCTCTACATTACAACCCCCATCCCTCCCTACATTACAACCCCCATCCCTCTCTACATTACAACCCCCATCCCTCCCTACATTACAACCCCCATCCCTCCCTACATTACAACCCCCATCCCTCCCTGTGCTGCCCTGGGTTCGATTTTCCAACACGGCTTCTTCGAAACCGTGGACCCATCTCTCTCTCCAAACCCTCTCAGCGAAGTGGAGAAAACACATAAGGGGCAGGTGGACTGTGCGCTGTCCTTAGTAAAAAATGGTAGCAATACGGCATTGTTCACGAGCAGAGTAATGCGTCTCTGTGCCTGCTCGGTGCCGTTAAACCCTGAGTTTTCTCCTCAGTAAGGTGTTTTGCGGGAGAGAGCTGCCGGGTGGTTGATGGCCGTTTCTTGCATTGCTCCCCAAAGTGACATTGCGGCGGATGCCTGGGGCTCGCCGGGCATTAAAACCGTATCCGATGTTGACAAAATGGCCGCCCCTCTCCCTTTTTTCACCCGGCCCCTGTGTGCAATAACGCCGTACGACCCGGCAACGGTGATTCATTACGCCGCGGGAAAAAAAGAAAAGAATAAAGTGTGTGTGGGCACCGGAGACATTGTAAACAAGGGCACTTCATCCCGGACGCTCCGCGGGGAGCGGAGTTCCGGGTTTACCGTCGGCTTTTGTCTGGAGCGCCGCGGCGTTCCCTCCTGTTTGGGGAACGTCTGACCTCTCTCTCTCGGCGTAGTGCAGCGCACGCAGTTTTCTTTCCGATGCAGAGATCAAAGGTAAGGCCCGTGCCCCAGATCGCTTGATATAACGAGACGGCGAAATCGCCCCCTCAGCACTATTTACAAAATGAGGTTAATTGAAACGGGGATAATTGCTGACCTCCGTGTCTTTGTAAAAGAAATTACAGCTTTAACTGATCAATGCCTTTTCATAAATTCATGCCACAAGGTCGCTGGGATGATTAGCTCTCCGCGCCGCGCTCTTTGAAGCGGCTCGTTTGGTGGAAATGTATTCTGCTTTGACTATTCCGCTCATTTGAAGAATTTTGCTCCAGTATAGTTACTTACATATCACTTGCATACATTCGCTCTAACAAGGCTCCGTTTCTGAAATTCGCATTATGCCGTGGTTGGAACGACGGAGAAGCAATCTGCCCCCCTCCCCCAGGAAAAAGGTGTTTGTTGTTGCTGGGAGATTTATGCGGCCAGTGAGTCACCTCTATGGGTGGAAGTCGAGGGGGGGGGGGCAAAGGGGGTGCTTTCCAAAACAAACAGAGGTGTAATTTCTAATTTGGCATTCCTTAAATCTCCTGAGTTACGCCGCTGCTTTTGGCGGGGTGGTCTTCGGGGAGAAGTTAGCGCTCCGTCGGTGGGATGAACCCCCCCCCCCCCCCCCACACCTCCCCCCTCCTCGCTCTTCGCCCCTCGCCCGAGCGCAGGAAAGCGGGAGGATTTCACAGCTGCTCGGAGCGGGCTGAGCTGGAGCCCGTGACCTGGCTGTTGCTCCCCCCCCCCTTCCGCGGGGAGCCCTGGTGCGGCGCAGAGGAAGCTGAATCATAAAGCATGCCTAATGAATGGAATAAGGAAGGGGAACCGCGGGCCCCTGACGGCCCTCCTGAGAGCCGGCCCGGCCCCGAGGCCTCAGGCCTGAATAGCAGACGTCCTCAAAGGTCAGGCTTCCTGCCGACTAGTCCAAGGGCTCTGGCTTCCAGCAACGTGGTTTGAATTTCCTTCGTTTTTGAAATGGCTATACGCCATTCCCCCTCCCCCACCCTCCCCCTCAACCCCCTCACATTTCCTTTGGAAAACTTGGCCTTTGGTCTTCTTCTCTCCCTCGCTCTCGCTCCCTCTCTCACTCAAGCACACACACAGGCGTATACACACACACATACACACACACACACACACACACGCCTGAAGTGCGAGAGTGTGAAGAATTTGTTCTACTCGACCTCTGCCCGCCTCTGGGCCCAGCTGGGGAGATTACAAGCAGAACAGACCTGCTGAAAAAATGTAAACTTGGCTGACAAACACCCGAGTCCGTGTGTGTGTGTGTGTGTGTGTTTTTCTTTCTTTTTTTAGAAAGAAAGAGGAGAGGGCTAGAATGCAGCAAAGACAGACTCTGTTTTGACATGCCTTTTAGGAGAATCGCTTTTATAAACGGGCTTCTGTAATTCGGCCCGCGGAGTGGCTGTGGGTCAGAGCCTTTCGGCGGAGTCGGGCCGCGGAGGTAAGGCTATCGTCTGCCGGTATCGACGGATTCCGTAAAATCCACCTGAGGTGCGGGTGCGTTTCTGGGACAATAACAACCCTTTTATATGCCAGTGAGCCGCGCACAAACACACTCTTGGCTATTGGTGCTTTTCCAACTTTTAGTTTCCAGCCATGGCGGGTCACGCACTTATTGCTGAAATAGTATTTCAATCAAAGTGGTGACGGCAGTCAAACAGCGGGCTCAGGAGCCGTTATGGTTATGTCAGGCCTGTTATATAATTGCAGCTTTTATTCGTCCACACTCGGGGAATGTTTTTATTTGGCAGCAGTGTATCCATTACAAGGAACGAATTGAGTGGTAAATTGACTCGTGTCCACAACGCGCTCGGCTGTTTTAAAGTGGTTTTTGAAGGCGCCAGGTTTGTCCGGAGCCACTGAACCACTAACCCCCGCCCACCCCAGTTCTTATCCATCCCCGGCGTGCACATTAACTGGCCTTTACAGGAGCATTCCATTTTAATAACCAAAATCTCATTCCTGTCCCCTGTGATCATGCAGACGTGCTCGTCTACGAAGAAGCTCCTGTCCCGGCTTCCAGAACTCTCTGTTCCGCAAGCTTAACTTCTTTTGTTTATCTTCATTCTTTCTCCGTAGCCCTCGAAATCTCTCCCAGTGCCTAGTTGGGTTCTTGGTTGGGTTTGGGTAGTAGTGTGTGGGGGGGAGCATGCTGCCCACTCCAGGTTGGAAGGAGAGCGGGATAGCGGTAAGGGAAACACTAGCTCCCCTAGTGGGGCAGAGGTCGTCCATGAAGATAAAACCTCTCCAGGGGACCTCCTCTTTGGAGCGCTCCCCTGGTTTTACCCCATACTTTAGCAGAGTCGGTCTCACAGCACAGAGGGGGAACGACGGCTCCAAGGTTTCATAGAGGCTCTAACCTGACGAGCTCCTCGGGAGGTATGAGGGAAGGAGGCTCCCTGTGGATTTGGGAGAGCTGTGTGCGTAGGGAGGATCTCAGGAGACAGTGGGAGTAAAAGATTTTCTTAGGACACGTGAGTCACGCTTCTTCCTCAGTTACAGTTCTACCATGTTTTGGCAAACTCTTTGGCAAAGGTCTTTTGCCGCCATGGTAATGTGTCTGCCATATCTTGGTAGATTATCCACAGTTTTGTGCCCTCATAGTTAAAGTTTTGTCATGTTTCTGTAGACGCTCAAAGGTAATCTGCCCCCATGGTTACAGTTTTGCCATGATCTAGTAGACTAGTATTCTGCTCCTGTGGTTTGCCATGTTTCGGTACATTCTGAAAGGTCTTTCTCCCCCACGATCACGTGTTCAGCATATTTCGGTAGACTATCCACCCTCTGATGCCCTCAAGGCTAAAGTTTTGTCATGTTTCGGTAGCCTCTCAAAGGTCGTCTGCCGCCATGGTGACAGTTTCGCCGTGTTCCTGTAGACTCTCCGGCTTCTTCAGCTTCTTCTTTATCTCCCGTGCGTTGCACAAAATGGCCGCTGCGACGGCAGCCCAGCCCGGAACGTTCCGAGCAGACTGCTTTAACATATGTTCAGGCTTACGGCTCGCTAAAGGAGAGCGCAGGGCCCCGGCTATAGGGAATGTGCTGGCGAGGAAACTCACAGTTTACGCGTTGTGTGTGTGTGTGTGTGTGTGTGTGTGTGTGTGTGTGTGTGTACAGACATCCGCCATACGATAAGGAAGACGTGGCGTGTCAATGTTATCTTTCTGTACGCAAGCATTGCAGCTTCTGCCAAACAGTGGGCTGTCTGCAGTTGATTTACGACCTGATGGCTGGGTTTAAAATAGGTTTTTCATGCCTTTCCTGGTAGGTGTATATTTTTGTAAACCTGTGGTGTGTTTTCTTATTAGACAGCCTGCCAAAACCCACACGCACATCACGGATGGGAATGCCAAGCAAAGCTTAGCCTAGTTGTGTCTACTGTCACCTAATCACCGGATATTTCCTGTTTCTCTATTTTTTTAATACCTTTAGTGGTGTGCTTAAAAAAAAATGTTGGAAATAATCAGCGTACAGTATTTCCAAACCTCCTGTTATAACAGCAACAACAAACTTTGAACAGTTATTTATGTACTGCTTATGCGATTGTGTGCGATATATGAGTTTTGTGATGAGTTGCTTGCCTCTGTCAGAAGGTTCTAAGATATGTGTGAAAGCCAATGAAAACTACACAGGAAGTGACAGGTGCTACAAATAAAGGCAGTTTGTTTTTTTTTACCACAGAAAGTGATATTTACTGCTCTCAGATAAGAGCAGGTTTCGGTTTTTATGTACAAGTATCATCTTGAGTCAGATTGAGTTATGCATCACCCGTATGGTTCAGAATGTATGTTTCATCTCAAAAACCATGATAAAGTCAGCCCCCATCTCTTTCAGAATGTTTGGTTCAGGAAAAAAAGCCCCACTTGAAAAGCCTAAAACTGTGATGTTGCACTCATTAACAGCTCATTTAAACATTCAGATAAATGACGGCAGAGCTGTCAGTCTGAGTTGTATGGGAAACATGTGACACTCCTCAATTTAACATTTCGGCAAAGGTTTTTATTTATTTTATTTTATTTTAATTTTTTTTTGGGAGGGGGGGGCATAACGGGACCTCAGTTAACACACTGATCTCCCAACGGGGGACCAGATGGTGAAAGGTCATCACCATGGTGACGTATCCTGAGTGGACCTCCACAATTTCGAGAGTAGTCCTCTCTGGAGTCACGGTCACGAGGGCCCCCCCCGCTTCCTGTCAGGTTTTCTGACAACTCCGTCCTCACAGCCTGCATCTGCTCAGGGTGGTTTTTGGGTGGCACAACAGTGCCCCCTACTGTTATCACTGTCCCAGGCTGCTGGAGAGCCAAAAAGAAAACCTTGGGAGAAGGTACTGAAGGCAGGAAGACCCAACAGGGCAAACATAAAAGAAGAACGAGATTGATGACAGGGCCCAGGGGTTTAGAGGGGTTTGAGTAGTGAGGCATGGCGGCCATTTTGTGGTTGGGAAATGTAAGGCCTGCTCCCGGCTCTATCCTTGGAAGTGAAGGTGAAAGATTTGCGTGCCCTTTCCGGGGCTCGGTGGGATGGTATGATTGCCGTCCTGTGATGTAGGTGTGGAGTTTCACATTTTTGCTCGCCTAAAAAAAAAGAAAGAAATGGATTTAAAAATGAGCCGCTCTTCGTGTCCTCAGCGTTCATCAGCGTACGGTTTTACGCCAGCGCATGACCACGGACCTGAGAAGCACTTGAGTCTGTGTTCCCGTGCTCTTTCATCCCCTGGATACGCTCAGCGGTGTCGTCAACAGAGAAAACTGAGAAACACACAAACGAGATAAAATAAAAATGTATTCTGCTACTACTCATTAGCGCCTTGATTAAGCAAATGCATAATGTTGTTCTGATGTTGATGTTGAAAATCTTGTGCTCTTTCCACACCATTAACATTTCCCTCTCTCTCCCTCCCTCCCTCTCTCTTCCTCAGGCTTCTGATGTAGGATCAGAGAAGCTCTTCTCCCCTACAGCAAGTAAAGGTAGGACTTGTGTGATTTATTTTTTATTTTTGATATGCCTTTCTAGATCCTTCTCTCTCCCTTGGAGGCATCTGTACGAAACTCTCATAGAAACCCAACTGCTATGGCCGCCGCTCTTGGCAAAACCGCGATATCCACAAATCTTGGGCAGGTTTGCACCTCTGGGTCGTCCTAAAGAGTTTGGAGATCGAGAAATCTCTGTTCCTCACCTGTGTGCTTTGGCCCCTGTCTGCACTGCAAAAAAAATAAAATAATAAGTATTTAGTTCTTATATTGGGACTTAAAATCGTATTTCTTTTACTCTTTTGCTAAATAAGATAAATATCTGATGGTTTGACTCATTTCAAGTTTTGCCAATGGGGTATGAATGAGCAGTAACTTAAAACAAGCTAATATTTCATACTTGAGAGAAAAAAAAAAAAATCTTAAGTCTTTTTGCAAGATTTTTTGCAGTGTGTAGGCCCAGGGCCCCCCCACACCCAACGAAAGCTCCAGGAACATCAATAATAGACATTGCGGTGCAAGAGGGCTATTTGTTTAAAGTAGGGCTATTTCCGAAGGGGAGATCGGAAACGTCTGCCAAGCAGCTGGGAGAGATTAGGAGCTGCATTTGAGTATGATTTTATTTTTTATTTTTTTGGGGTGGGGGGTTTTGGGGTTGCAGAGGAGAGGAAAAAGTGGTTTTGAACCGAATAACTGCCATACTCCTGCTCTGTGAGATGAGTGGTGTCCCAGCACATCGACACTGGGAACGATAATAAGAACGTAATTCAGCGGCCTGTAGCCCCACGGCTAAGGTTCATGACTGGTACCTGGAAGATTGGTGGTTCAAGCCCCCGTGCAGTCACAATAAGATCCACACAGATGTTGAGCCCTTGAGCAAGGCCCTTAACCCTACATTGCTCCGGGGGTATTGGCCCCTGCTTGGTCTAATAAACTGTATGTCGCTTTGGATAAAAAGCATCAGTTATGTAATGCAGTGGAGCTGTCGCTTGGCAACGCCGCCCCAGGTGGGCGGGGTCTGAGAGAGATGAGACTGTAGGTTGCGGTGACCTGGCGAAGGACCGCGGTTTTATTTGGGTTTTGGTTTGGTTTGGGTTGGGTATGGGTTTGGGTTTGGGTTTGGGTATGGGTATGGGTATGGGTATGGGTTTGGTTTGGTTTTGGGTATGGGTATGGGTATGGGTTTGGGTATGGGTATGGGTAGGGGTTTTGTTTTGGTTTTGGTTTTGGTTTGGGTATGGGTTTGGGTTTGGGTTTGGGTTTGGTTATGTTTAAGTTTGGGTTTGGTTTTGGGTTTGTCTGGGCGGGGGCACGCAGAAGCGTCTAGGTCATGTTTTTCCATAAGAGCCTGGTCGTGACTCAGGCAGCTTGTTTTCCCGTGACAGGGGCTTGTCCTGCTGCTTGTAAAAGTGTTGATTCCTTTCATCCCCCCCCCCCCACTCTGCCTCCCCCCTCCTTTCCCCATCCCTTCCCCACCCTGTAATCTGGAGAGGGGGTCTCACAGTAGGAAAAAACAGATCCTTCGGAAATCCTACTAATGTGAGCCACCCTGGCTAACCAAGCCCACCCCCTATCCGGGATTAAACCCTGCAATCCCATCAGCATTCACAGGGGGCGGGTCAGGAACCGGGAGTGGATTGGCTTGCGCCCCAGTCCTGTTAGAATGGGCCAGATTAGGATTACTGAGGGGTGGGAAAATGGAGTGGAAGTCAAAGCTTTAGCGAAGAGAAATCCCTCCAACGTTAGCGTAGCTGTCATGGCTGCCGTTGCCGTGCCGCTGCGGTCAGTGAAAGGGGAGGGGAGCGCGCTCAGGGTTTGGGCTAGGTCTGCACATGACGGACGACAGTCGCAGGAGTGAGAGTCTGGGGTACTGGGGGGTTTAAGAGAAGCTGCAGTGAATTAATGGGGTGGTCCAACACGTCTTCACGAGCCCCTTCAATCCCAGAGACCCTCTCCTCCCCTCAGTCACCCACACCGGATTAGTTTCCTCCGCTGCGTGGGTCTGTTCCATTAAAACACGGGTACGATTGTTATTTCGGGCCTGCGATGTAGATTCAGCCAGTTTTCAGTCCCAAATCGACGTAAACGCGCATTTTAGGGTCATCGTCCGAATCCCTCCTCATACACTTTCACTGGTGGTCTCTTAGGCCCGTTGCCGTGGGAAACTGGAGAATTCTGGAGAATCAAGCCAAATTAAACAAACTCACAGCTCTCGCCGGTGTTGTCTTAATTGCTGTCTAATTAAATGTGGTGTTGTGGTCTGCAGTTAATTAGTGCGGCTACTGTAATAGCCACCTCTACCAGCCCTGCTGCCTCACACAGTTAATTAGTGCGACTCCCGTAACTCCTGTTGTATCAATCGTGATTTTTCTGATTACAGGTTAGACATTCTGAGACATGGAGAGATGTATTAATCATCTATCTCTCACAAAAAAAAAGGGCTAACCTTTCCTTGCCTGATCAGCTGAATTGTACGTGCTAGTGTTGAAGAGTTCCGTGTTCTAGGACTCCGTTGCTCTCAGTGACCAGAAGTGATCATGTGACATCAGCGTTAGAACGTTCAGTTCAGAGCATTCTCGTCATATTTTTGTGGCGTTACCCCTTAAAGGGTAATTACACTCATGTTTTGAGTGTAAATGTGTTTGTATACCTACTTTACATTTAATCATTTTAAACTTGGCCGTTTCTTCACATATATGAAATAATATCATTTTGGGAGAAGAAACAAGTAGAAAAGCATGTCCTGTAAAAGTTTGAAAAATGCATTCTGCAGTCGAATTGTGGTGTCAGTGTACCCTCTTCAGGGCTCCTCCACATCATATAGATGATGATATATGATATATAATGTGTATTATGTAGAATATATGTAAAGTTTGTGTAGAAGGTGGAGCCAGGCTGAATCAGTGAGTGCTATTACTTTTCAAAGGGTTAAAGAGTTGAGGTTTGTCCTGACCGAAAAAGAGGAGCTAGCGGTAAATCCTTGTTCCTCTCCAGGCCTCGGTGGAGCCTGGGACAGCGTAACCGTGTGTTCCCCTAAATTCTGCCTGTACTGAGGCTCGTATAAACAGCCTCTGATAGGAGTGTGACGTGCAGGGCCTCTGTGTTCAGCTGGTCAGCCTCAGTGTGTGGGTGAAAGGATGCCCCCGATTGGCTGGAGACGAGCCTCAGTGCATCACGGCTGAAAGGCTGCCCCTGATTGGCTGAGAATGCAGCTATTGCTACTGCACCACAGAAGAGGGGTATACTACATCTTCATGGTATGTGGTGTTTTGGGAGTTATTGGGAAGACTCTGAGAACATGTCTGGAGGTGTACGTGCGACAAAACCAAGACTTCATGGGTTTATAGTAGATGTTCTTTTTTCCTTTGGATGCCGAAGAAAACTATAAACACCGAGTGTTGCCGTTTGTGTTTGTGCCCCGATGGGGAGGTTTCGGAAAGCAGAACGAGCACACAAAAATGCAAACGCCCTTCTTTGGGGAAGGGGCAGAAGGGGTGGTACAGTGGGGTTATTGATGTCTGTCTAGGAGAACACCCTGTCCTCCGCGATGCGTGTGATGTCACGGGTGTCCCACCTCCCGGGCGGAGGGGGAGGGGGGGGGGGGGGGGGTGGTGGAAGACCAGGAGCGGAAGACTTCTCCAAATTTCTAAAAGTGGTTTTGGGGAGAAGGGGTGGTGGGGGAAGCAGGGGGGGGGAAGCTAACCCGGCACAGCCTGGGCAAGGAAAAGTGTGATTGCAGAAGGGCCGTTTCTGAAGTGGATTTGTGCCCTTGTAATCCTGATTAATTTTGACCCGCCGTGCTCATTTTAAACAGCGGCGTTGCAGCCAGCGCCAAACGCCGCGAGCTCCGGGCCCAAAAAGCCCCGGCTTAGCAGCTTTGCGCGGCTTAGCAGCAGATGGCATTTTAAGCCGGACTTAATAAATTGTTTCCATTAGACGTACCGGCCCACACATGCCGGATTAGCCCAGGGAACAAAAGGAAGGAGCAGAGAGAGAGAGGGAGAGCGAGAGAGGGAGAGGGAGAGAGAACAACAAGCAACCACCGAGTTGCCCAGAATATTCTGGTTAACTCTCTGCTCCTGTGGTGGAGGGCGTTTAGGATGGCTAACATCTAGGAGTTTTTATTTGTATGTTTTCAAATATACTTTGACATTTGTGTGTGTGTGTGTGTGTGTGTGTGTGTGTGTGTGTGTGTGGATGGGTATTTGCATTCATACAAGCATAAACGGCAGACAGAGATGTAGACGGGTGCAGCAGCTTTTCTCATTGACTGTATAGGAGGTATTTATTCAGGCTGAGAGCGGACACTGTGGAGCCCTGGGGGCTTTCAGGACCAGGCTGGATATGGTGCTGGATACTGTCTGAGCATTAACGCATGAAAATGCCCAGCATTGTTAGGCTGAATGGTCTGTTCTCGTCTTTGTTATGTTATGTTATGTTGTTATGTAATTATAATATTTGTGCATTACTGTCTTCCTTGACTATTACACAAGGCTAGCATGTTTTACATGCATAATGCACCCACATGTAAATGCATGTATAGGTTTAGTGTGGTAGTTACTCACGTGTGATGATTGGGATCTGTTCGTCCGTTAGTATGTTTCAGCAAAATTCTCCCAGAGTTCTCCCACAATCCCCTCTGGCCAGCCGCAGCCCAAAGCCTCGTAGGTCTCTCTGTAACTCCAGCTACACGGTGCGGGAGGAATGTGTAACAGAGGGGGGAGCCGTCCTGGGCGTGGGCGTGGGTTGGGCGGTTGGGGAGTAGGGTGGAGGGGGCAGGGGGCAGGAGTGTGTTTGGTTTTGGCCCGAGCTCCTCCAGCCCAGAACCCTCCTTTGAGACGCTGTGCTACCTCTGTGGCCTTCAGCCCATTAAATAATGAATGGAAGCTGACCCTGTGACCTGCTAATCAGCTTTGCTGTTGTTGAATTTGGGAAACAGGAGTGTGGCTGACTGGGGCTTGACTGGGCGCGGATGGTGTGTGTGTGTGTGTGTGTGTGTGTGTGTGTGTGTGTGTGTGTGTGTGTGTGTGTGTGTGTGTGTGTGTGTGTGTGTGTGTGTGTGTGTGTGTGTGTGTGTGTGTGTGTGTGTGTGTGTGTGTGTGTGTGTGTGTGTGTGTGTGTGTGTGTGTGTGTGTGTGGGGCTTTGGGTTGGATTAAAGGTGGGTATTAAAAACCCCTCAGCCGCGGTGAGGCTGGTGGTCAGGCCCCGCTGCAGTGTGTGAGGAAGAGCAGGCACCGTACCTTAAAGCTCTCGTTCGTCAGACCCAAAAGGCCCGTATTGACAGAGCACTTACTGCGGAGTGCCAGTTCTTCCGTTGGGGGGAATAATGTATTTGGGGGGGTTAGCAGCCGTAGGCGGAGATCTCTCCTGCCCTGTGCCGCAGTTTTTGTCAGGTAGGCCTCAGAAGCCTGTTTGTTTCCTTGATTGAATTTAAATTTTAAACAGTGGCAAATCCTCTCAGAACACGACTCCTAATTCATTTCTTCTCCCGCCATTTTCTGAGCACAGAACACCCACCCTGTATACCCCCAACCCCCCGCCTCCCCCAACCATAAGAACTTCAAAATCAGCACAAACAGAAAGCGTCTATTTATTTCTCCTCTTCATTAATCCCGCCGTTATTAATTCTCCGTGTTCGTTTCGGAGCTTACGCGGTTTGCGAGATTTGTTTTTCCGCGAAAGCTCACGTTATTAATGCTCGTTCGGGTTTTTTATTGATAATACTAATGCTGTTTGTGCAGTCTTCCCTGTCGGATGGAGCGTGGGGGGGGGGGAGGGGTGGCGGTGTGGGAGAGATAAATAGGAGAGAGTGCTGCAGATAAGACACGTGTTTAATTATTAATTGAGCCATTACTGACAGAGATTGCCTTTTTTGATTTAAGGCAGGAAGCTGGCTTCGGGGACAGAGAAAGCAATTACAGAATTCCCAGCATGCACTGCTCCTGCCTCGGCCTCTCGTCGCCCCGGCTGTGCGCGAGCGAGAAAAACGCCGCCCTTGTTGCCCGGCTTATTCCATAAATTATTTTAATTCTCCTTCAATATTTATGGCGTTTTAAATTACATTCCCCCAGATTGTCATCTTCTATTTATGGGCTGGTGCCGACGGGACTCTGCGGCTAGGCGTTTGGGTTTTTAGCGTTCTGGAGGGGGTTTCGGTTCTGGTGAGGTGGGAGGTGGGGTGTGATGGCTCACCACCACAACAGGCTCCTCTCATGGCATGCGTGGGGTATTTGTGTCTCTGCTGATTTAAAAACTGCGTCTGAAAACGAGAATGTTGCTCCGTTTTGCGGCATCTTGGCTCGTGTGCGACAGTTAACAGGCTTTTTTTTTGCTTCTGTGTGACCACTAGTGTTGCAGTGTGTGATCGAGTGAGAAAGGGTGTGTGAGTATGTGAGAGAGAGAGAGAGAGAGAGAGAGAGAGAGAGAGAGAGAGATGTGTGTGTGTATGTTGATGTGTTTGTGTATTGCTGCTTCTGTTGTTTGTATAGCTATATGTGTGCGTGCATTCGTGTGTGTGTGCTACCTGTGTTGCTGTCCTTGTAATAGCATTAAAAATTCAGCTGGGCTCTGGGTAGGAATTGTACCTGTAAAGTGGGGACCGTGGTGGGGACCGAGCTCTGACTCTGCTAATCTCTGCTTCCTGAGTGTGGCTCTGCTGTGAGCCATGGGCTTCCCGCAGGACTCATCTGCCTGGAGATCAGCACCAGCTCGGCACACACACACACACACACACACACACACACACACACACACACACACACACAGTCTCTCTCACACACACACACACACACACAGTCTCTCTCCCACACACACACACACACACACACGCACACGCACACACACACAGTCTCTCTCCCACACACACACACACACACACACACACACACACACAGTCTCTCTCCCACACACACACACACACACACACACACAGTCTCTCTCTCCCACACACACACACACACACACACACACACACACAGTCTCTCTCCCACACACACACACACACAGTCTCTCTCTCCCACACACACACACACACACACACAGTCTCTCTCTCCCACACACACACACACACACACACACACACAGTCTCTCTCCCACACACACACACACACACACACACACACAGTCTCTCTCCCACACACACACACACACAGTCTCTCTCTCTCCCACACACACACACACACACACACACACACACACACAGTCTCTCACTCTCACTCTCACACACACACACATACACACTCACACGCACACTCACACACACACAGTCTCTCACTCTCACACACACACACACACTCTCTCACACACACACACACACACACATACACACTCACACACTCTCACTCTCCCATGCAAACACACTGTCATGCACGCTCTCTCTCCCTCTCTCACTCTCACACACTCAGACACACACACACAGTCTCTCACTCTCACACACACACACACACACTCACACACACACACACACACACACACGTGTCCCATAGGGCTGCTCCGCGGGGGGTTGTAAAGGCGGGCAGTGGTGTCTCCGGGTCGTTCTGCGGTCTCCTGGAGCTTCCCGCCATGTTCTTGCGCGCGTATCGATCGGACACGGATCCCCCGCTGAGCGCTGAGGGTCTGAGTGTGAGGGGCAGTGATTTCCCAGAAGCCTTCGCTCTCTCTCCCCCACCACCGCAGGCACAGGGGGGATGGTGGTCGGGGGGTGTTGGGGTTGTAAGCTTATTGGCCCTTGCGGTGCTCCTGCACACTCTGGCCAATCGATCGCCATGATGAGGGGCAATCACTCACTCCGCCCAGTCCTCGCTGCTTCGTGAAATGCGATTGGTTGGAATTGATTGCTGCTTAAATTCGGCTTTAATGCATATGGAAATGTCAGGCCTTCCACCTCTCTCTGTCGGTGTGTGTGTGTGTCTGTGTGTGTGTGTGTGTGTGGTCATAGTGGTAATTTAAAGCCATGTTCTTGCATATCCATTTTCAATGTCAGAGTGATCTAACAGGAAAAAAACATTTGTTAATTTTTTTCACCTGTGTTTTCACACAGAACTACAGAACAATGCTCTTTAAAAAAAAAACTGATCTGAAGCTATTTTAGACTTCTGTCTGTAGTAGTGCTGTGTTGAGCTGGACATAACCAGGGTGGCGTTGGATGAGGAATAGCTGTTTCCTCTTATGCGTACTGTATGTTTATTTATAACTTTTTTTAGTTTCCGACACCTTTCCCCTCTCCCTCCCGTGTGTGAATTTCAGTCATCAGCGGCGGGCCAGAGAGTGCCAATCCTGGAGCTCCCGTCCCCTGTCCCCCATCCCCTGTCCCCTGTCCACAGTGCTGACGGTTCTATTTGCGAAGCCCTTAATGGTGAATGAGCCCAGATGAGCAGGGGATCCGCTGAGAAACACGTGACGGCCAGGGGCCCTCACGCGGCACAGTAATGTAAACCCAGGCTTGGGGAATGCCATCGCCAGTTCAGACGCCCTCGGACAAGTCTTCGGCCTCAGGGTGTTCTGGGTTACCCCCCCCCCACTACCCCTGAGTTTTGTGGGTTTTTGGAGGGGCGCATTTCGAGTCCCAGGTCTGGGTTACCTGCCCCCGGCCCGCACGCTTTGGGGCAGCAGTGCTTCGGCTCTCCGGGCTGCTGGACAATCTGGGGTCTCTGTCACTCGCTGGCATTCCGGCTCGGAAATCCGACGCGCCGGGTCTGTCGACCGGAGACCTCGGGATTTGGTCATAATCCCGACAGCCGGCCGAGGGATGAGGACTCCGCTTCCGTCTCGTACCCTTGGGACCACCTTCCCGCCAAACCCCCGGTTTCCGCCAAGAAGCCCTCCCCCGCCACCGCCCGCCAAATGCTAACGGGTGGCCCCGGCCCAAGGACGCGGCCCTTTTTGATCCGAGCGGGACGGCTTCTGGAGCCGAGTCCCTCCGCGCGCGGGCCCGCGCCAGGAGCCGCTTGTCCAAACTTGCGGCGCGCTCTCCCTCTTTCCGCTAAAGCGATAATCAGTTGTCAGAGGAGTGCTTTTCATTTTCTGGTTGGGAGGGCTTGATAGTTTTCTTATCAGCGCGGTCGACCGTGAACGTGCGCCATACCGCCACAGCTGCGACTGTTTTTTTTTATTTATTTATCTTTTTATTTTTTTATTTTTTTATTCCTCGTTTGTTAGCCGGCGGTTTTTTGCGATTTCCTCTGCGCGTATAAAAACAGGGACCGCGCCTGCGTTTTTGAAGTTGATTGCGCTCTGCGCTCCTTCTTCCCCAGCCAGCCGAGCCTGGTTTGAGACGGTCGCATCCGGTTACAGAACCAGATGGTGAGCAAATGTGGCCAAAAACCCTCAGCCTGGATAATGCACAATCGCTGGCAGGCGAAGGAGCCTGAAATCTAGATGGATATTAAGCGCTCTTGTAATGGATTTACCTCAATGGAATCTCCTCTGCCATGGAGATGCGCGGCTAAGCGAGACCGCAAAGCGGCCTCGTTCCATGAATAAGAATCGTTTCCTCTGTCTATTAAAGAAATCTTTTGAAGATAACAAAACAAAATGGTGCCCTAGAAGAAATAGCGCTTTGGAGGAAATCGGTGGAAGTCCAATGATAATAAGCCGGCATTTACGCCGGTTGTTGCCAAAGTCCACTTGTCATGCTAACGTATTTCTAGCCTGACTTCTGATTAGCTCTGCATTTGCATCCGTATCTGCCGCCCCCAGGCATTTCACTTTATTATTTCGTATTATTATTTTGCCTTCGCGTAATCGAGCGTCTCCATCGCTGCCGAGCGCATATGTTCGGTTACGGGAGGTTCAGGCAACCAACCCTGAAATCAACATGCGGCGAGATGAATAAGGAGATCTGCATTTCTGGAAAATAAATTGTGCTTAAAACCAGATTTTTCCGAGGGTCAACATCGTTAATTGCGCCGTGTTTAGCCGCGGCTCGGACCGACGGCGGTTCTGCTGTGGAAAAGAGAGAGACGAGAGGAAAGCACACGAGCGTGCGCAGTCTGGCCTCCTATTAATCAAACGGGGGTCTGTTTCCCCTGTTGTCTTTGGCCCCTGGCGTTTTGGGTTCCGCCATGTACCCCCCCCCGCCCCTCCCAGTCCACCCCCCCCTCCCGCAGGAATGAGGGTGGCCTTTAATGGGTTTGCACTCCAGAGGTCCAGGAGCCGGTAGAGGCTGTTATTCTAACTCCACTGTGGAGGCCTTGAGAGAGAGACGCAGGACTCTTGCTTTGATTGAGGTTTGTTTAACATGGACTCCGACCAGGACGGAGAGGGCAGGGGTGCTCCTTTTCGCCCGCGGAGGTTAGCAGACTTCTCCTCCCCCGAGGGACGGCTGGGAAGGACTGTACGTTCTGTAATGGCGGTCGAGGCCTGCTTGCGCATAGCTCCACTATGAAAATGACGTCGACGCTATTTCCGTCCGGAGCGGCGTCATCGGCGGTTGATCCCTCCGCTCCGGCTTTGGCTCACCCGGCTCAGGTGTAATCGCTCTAATCTACCCTTGGAAATGATGGAAAGAGCGTTTGGGACGCCCGGGGGGGTAATTTAATAATCTCCTCTTCGGCCTGGCAGGGTGATATGTTACTCACCCGGGAGCCGGCGTTTCCCCAGCGCGCTTTTAAACTCGCTCGCCATTTTCTTTCAGCTCCTTGGCCAGAGAGGAATCGACCGAATGTCTCACTTAAGAGCCTCGGCTTTCCTCCTGCCCCCCCCACCTCCCCTAGTGCCCCCATCCCCCCCCCCCAGTGCCCCCGCCCCCCTCCCCTTCCTCCTCCTCACCGCAAGGCAATTTCAGGTTTGGAGGTCAGCGCTGATTGTGTGATAAGCAGTAAATGGAAGACTGTGCTGGAGAGCCCAGGAGATCATATTAGCTGCGGTGGACTGCATTAGCCACCCAGGAACACAATAACGGCCGGCCCGGGCCCAGCCGCAGGTGCGCTCCGAGCGCCAGCATCGGGGATGAAATATTTGGAGAAAATGAACCATCTGTGCCTCCCTTTAAAACGGTTAAAAGACATTTAGTGAGTGTGACACCGCTAACAGGGACGTTTACACGCAGGCACGTCCGCCAAAGGCCGGGGCCTTGCTGCCTGTCGGGGGCCATGAGACTGTTTTATTTAGGAGGCCCGGGTTCGTGAGGACCCACCCACGACGTCTGCTGGGGATAGGCTTCTTCAGCAGCCCTCCGGGTCGGCCATTCGCAAGCCATTCCTTTAAGTTTGTTTTGTGTGTAAGCTGATTGTTTTTGTTATTTTTTTTTCCCCCCAACTGCCAGAATTTTTTATCTTAAACTGGGCTATTTTTTCAGTGGAACATCTGCTGTATTTTTCTTGTTGAGTAGAGATCATTGTGGAAGGGAGATGGTCTTTTGATAAGCAGTGTTAGCGTGGCTACTGAAGGACTCTCTGAAGCAGTCTGTGATGTGGCAGATTAGAGGGATCCTCGCTGTCGTCAGCTCAAATGTGGCACGCGTGCCGATTACCACGTCAAAGCCGGTTTTTATTTATTTATGGAAATGTGTGCATTGCATTATGGGCGTTTAGCAGATGCTCTTGTCCAGAGTCACTCATGGGGCCTTCTCATTTTCATACGGTATACTCATTTTTATACAGCTGAATATATACTGAGGCGCCTGGCTCAAGGGTGCAAGGGGGCAGTCCTACCTGGGAATCGAACCTGCGACCTTCAGCGTATGAGTCCAGATCCCTCGGACCCCACTGTTGCCGGTGTAAAGCGTAGTCTCACCGTCGGTTTTGTGTGTTATTTGTGTTGTGTAGCAAAAGGAAGGTTTCTCCTGATTGAAGGTGGCAAAGGACCTGCAGCGTTCGTTTGTAGGGGCAAAGAAAAAAAAGAGAAGAAAGAAAAGCCTTGATTTGTCACACTGTCCTCTGCACCACAAGGAATTCAATCGCGGTCCCCAAAAAAAATAAAAAAATTCAACCTGGTGCTGCAAGGCAATACCCTGCTGTGCATGTCAAGACGAAATTCACAAACAACTGTTTACACGTTTTGCCAGTGTGCCACGGGGCTCGACCCAGTTCCTGTGGGCGTGCGGGGGTGTGTGTGTGTGTGTGTGTGTGTGTGTGTGTGTGTGCCTGCGGGTGGGTGTGTGTGTGTGTGTGTGTGTGTGTGTGTGTGTGTGAGTCGTGTGTGTGTTCAGCAGGGGGAAATGAGAGCAGACGGCTCAGTTTGAGGAGGTAGCCCTCAGCAGTCAGGCGATGAACCTGTCTTCATTCGTTTTCGTGACACGACTCGATGCCCTTCCTCCCTCATTCCCTTCCTCTTTTCTCTCCCTTATTAACTTCTTTCTCTCTCCTTTCTCTCTCCCCCATTCTATCTCTTTATCCCCTCTCACTCTAAGTGGCTTCCAATAGCATCTCTAATCAAGGATGATGGATGGGCTCGGTGCGCTGGCTAACCCGATACTGCGGCCCGCCCCCTCCGCGGCTCTCTGTCAGTCCTGCAGGGATCCAGGTGGATTAAAAAGAGAAACCGCGCTCCCCCTCTTCCCTCCTGTTGTGTGTTAAAAGGGCGGTGAATCTCTGCCAATTAAGCAAAGTGTTTTAATCGCGGAGCGGTGGTGTAATTAAACGGGCCTCCCCGCGTTACCTGCTAACAGCGCACGCTGCGTTGCCGTCTCTCGCCGCCCCGTGCCGGGCTGAGGTGCTGCTGACGCCCCTCCCTCGTGACTGGGGAGGAGGCCTCGGAAACAGGCCACGGGCGAACCTTAAACCTGGAGCCTCTTCTAGGGCCCAAAGCCGCGGGTCGGCCGGACGCTCTTCCCCCTCCCTCATTTTTACCTCCCTGCATCCTTTCCTAGCTCGTAGCTCCACCCAATGGAGGAAGCCAGGAAGAGACACAAGGACGGAGGAATCGAGGGCCTGTTTATTCGGCAGTATTCTTGCTCTGTTATGCACCAGTGTGAAGCCGGGTCAGTTGCACGTGGCGGATGGGGAGAGGTGGATCCACAGGTTGATTTTGTATGTCACACGTACTGAAAAAAATAGCCCTACAAAGGCTTGTGCTTCGTTGCTCAAGCATCCTTCAGTAGCCTCCTAGCTCCTTTATGGAGCATTTAACGGGTCGGAATGACCTGAAGGGGGATGGCGGACTAGCGTGGATTTCCAGGTCAGTTGAGGACTGAGGAGACGAGGAGGGATAAAATAAGCGAAAGAGACGGGTCCCTGGGTGGAGGAAGTGAGAAGCAAACAAGCAGGCGGTTAAGGAGCCACAGTGCACCGCGGCCCCGCGAGGGCTGGCCCCCAAGGGGCCCCATCAACCTCAGAGCCCCGTCCCCACGGTAGGGCAGCTCGCTCCTGGGGGGGCGAGAAGGTGAGAAAACCGTCACCCTGGGCTGCTCGAGTCTCAGAGGGGGGGCGGGGAGGTGTGAAAGTCGCCCGGGCGACGGGTTCGAGGCAGCCATCTTCAGGAGATCCCCTCCGCAACTCAAATCACGGCGACTTAAGGGGAAAGAAAAAGAAGGAAGAGACGGCAAAAAAAAAGGAAGAAAAAATGACATGCCGTTTATAAATAGTTTGCAGTTGTCAGGTTAATTTCATTCTTGTCAAATCTCCATGTGCGGTATTAATTAAAATGGATTCAGCCGTGTCCCAATTACGAGCGTTGTGTACTGGGTGTGCGCGTCTCCCCCGTGTGTCACCTTCCTCCCTCCTCCGGGGAGCCGTGTCCTACGATTAGGGCCCGTGTTTGTGTTCGGCCCGGGGAGGGCCGCGGCTCCAGAGGATTCGTGTTGTTGCTTTGTGAATATCGGGAGCGAGAGAGCGTCTGAGACGGAGCCAGAGAGAGCGGGAGGAGTGCGGCACAGAGACGTTTGCATTTGAATTAGAGCAATTAATAACGTTCCCCCCGAGCGCGGAGTCGAGGATCGATGAGAGGCTCAACACGTGAAATAAATGCTCTCCGTTTGTCGCCGAGATGCAGCTGGAATCGCATTACCCGGCTCGTTTGAATTATTGAAACACTAGGAGGGCCGTTTCTCAGAGCGCAGACAAGCCCGGTGCTTAAGTTTACTTACTTTGCAGCGGCCATTTGTAACTGGCCCAAATCGGTGTTGCCCTGCGCTGATGGCCGCCCGCGGTGGACTTCGATCGCTGACCGCAGCCCGGCGGCGTCACGCCGGGTCCTGGGACGGCCCACCGGGGAGCTGCTGTTTGTTAATTACGGCCCGTTGTGTTCCAGCACCGTTACCACATACCGGCTAAAGCAAAACATTCTCACAATGTCGCTAACCGTGTGGTGACGTCGGTATAATTCACCGTAATCAGTCCCGTTGCATTCGTGAGGACATTTTGTGTTAGCTGGGACCTTAATTCTGATCTCGCGCTGAGTCACGATGACGGTTTGCAACGGAAAATGTTTTGAATGGTCTGGACTGTTTTGCTACACAAGCCCCGTCACCTGTATAAAAGTGGATAGGCCATTTTTATCGGGGAAAGCACTCCTGAGAAACTTGATCTGACCAAAAATATTTGGAGCATTTCCTTACATGGTTCTGAATGAGGGAAGATTTCCTCCTTGCCCCGATGGGTACGGCCCACGGTGAGAGGCTGTCGGTGTCTTAACGACGGTGTTGTGTTTTTCGGGCGGTGACTGCGGTGGTTGAGTTGTCAGGTGAGGGGCGGTGAGTGCTGGTGGGCGGAGGGAAACATCGGGGCCTTTTTCAGTCCGGCGTCACGCCACTTGAGCCTGTCGAGTGATCCTCATTCTGCCTTCTCCATTTTGAGAGGGGCAATCAGACCGCCATTGAAAGAGCGGGTTATATCCACTTTCCGTCATGCGGGGGCTGTGGCATGTACATGCTTGAGAAGGCATGAGAAGACTACCTTTATTTACTCTCTGCAGCACAAAAAAAAAAAAAACATCCGTTGGGTTTTCAGTTGTAGGAAAGGCATGAGGCCAGCCGATATTTTCTTGATAGTGTGTGTTTTTTTTCCTCCCCTTCTTCTCAAAGGCTTGTAAACCTCTGTAAAAGCAGCTGGCAGCCCTCTAATCGAGGATGCTTTCCCGCAGAGCAACAAAGAGGCATTGTTGAAAATGTCTGGGCATTATGTGGCTAAATAAAGCGGACACGCTGTTAAAGAATTATTGCCTGTATTGAGCTGTGTGGTGGCCCTGTTGAGTGGGTTTGAAAGGGCCCTGATAGGTGTCTCCACGGTGAGGAGAAGGGATAAGAGCGCCCCGCCCCCCCCCCCCAGTGTTGCCGTGACGGCAAACAGGAGCAGCAGGGCTTTATTGGAAGTGGCAGGCGTTGTCTCCAGTCATCTAGATAATTGTGGAGCCGCGTCGTCTCGCTGTAATCAATCCAGACAGCTGCTGCCGCCGCCGCCGTGTTCGGGTCCGGTGGGCCGAGCGAGTCCCGCTAATTAATGGAGCCGCGCGGGGGCCCTGGCGCTACCCCGACCCGCTGGCCAGGGCCAGGGAGGGGGACAGGAGGCTCCCTGCGGGGGCTCGTCCTGCCCTTTCCGGTGTTCCCCAGGGGGGGAGGGGACAGGTCCAGAAAAAGACCACCCCTCACATGAGGGTATGTTGGGTTCCCCCCCAACACTGGTATATAGATTTAAGGTTATCTAGCATTGATTTGTAACTGTATTTGGGGTGAAATGACATCCACTTGTTGCAGTCTTGTTGCGGTCCGTCTCTCCTGCGTTCCCGGGGTTGGTGGAGGCATAGTCTTTCGCGGCAGTGCTGAGATTTTGACCTGTACTTGACCAGAGGCATCTCTGATACGCGTCAGCGAAACTTCAGAACCCATCAGCACCACTCCACCGCCACCCGCTGCCTGCCTGCCTGCCCCCCCCCGGAGAGTGAGACAGTCCGCTTCAGCCGCTTCAGTCCACCCCAAACGCAGTATTTCGCTCAGGGCATGTTTCTTTCCTTTCCTTTCCGGGAGGAGGTGGAGGTGGAGTTGGAGGGAGGGGTGGGGGGAGGGGTGGGGGGATAACAGTGGGCCAAATGAAGGCAATAAAACAAAGGAGTGCGGTCTGTGTAATGCTCTGCCCCTGTGCCAGAGCTGGACCAACGGGCCCTAATCAGATTAGTGCTGTCAGACGGAGCAGCAGTGCTTAAACCTGCTGATTTGAATCGGCATCCGCCCCCCACACCCTCCCCCCCCTCCTCCGCTCCTCTCCTCGTCAACAACCACATGTGTCTGGAAAGAGGATGCCATATGCCTCTCGCGCCATATGGCCCGGGTTCGAATCCATGGCTGGAGTGCAGAAACACTGATTCGTACCAGTCCAGAGCTGCCATCGTTTTTGGAGACGAGCATTAGGCACCCGACAGCAAAAAAAAAAAACACACCGCTCCCGGTTTTTACACTCGTCGCGTTCTGTCTCCATCAAGGCTCTGTTGGCTGCGTTGGAAATAACTAATTAAAACATGCCAGCTGTCCCACAACCCCCCCCCGTCCCCCAACCTTCTGAATATGGCTGGCACCCCTTCCTGCCCATTTTATCCTCTCAAACTCCCCCCCCCCCCCCCCCATCTCTCTGATTCAAACTTGTGTATCAGAGGGAGAAATGGTTTTGCAAGGCTTTGTGTTTAACCCTGTTCCTCAAAGGAAGATTGCGGGAAAAAAAAAAAAAAAAACTGTTGCAAGACAGATTTACTTTTTGTGAGCGGGTGCCTGCGGTTCAGATTTAGGGTGTCTTTTCCTTCTTGGCTGATTCCGATGACTTGGCTGCAGATTAGAGGCTCCTCCGCTTGGCGCTCGCCGCCCCCCTAAATCACGGAGATGGAATCAGACGGTCCTTTTAAAACCCAAATTCCGTAATGAAGCCTCGCGGTAATTTGCGAAGGTGTTGATTACCAGAACGGTAGTTTCCAGACGGCCGGTATCTGTTTTAGCCATCTAAATTGCTGCCTTGTTTTAAATTATGCCTTGGCCGCCGCTCTTGGCTGGGAGAGAAACAGTCTGGATTCTTGGAAATTCCTCATCCCAGGTGAAGAGTTCCCTGGACTGGGAACGTTCGGGCTGGAGGGGGATCAGTCCCTTTTCCTTTCGCAGCAGTGTAGCGCAACGGTGAGGGAGTTGGGCTCGCAGCCCCAAGGTCGTAGGTTCAATCCCCAGGTGGAGTGCTGCTGTTGTACGCTTGAACAAAAAACTTTGCCCAAACTCCTTCAGCGAGTATCCAGCTGTGTGAATGGACTGTATGTAAAAAATAATATCAGCTCTGGGGCCGCCTGTTGCATAGTGGCTAAGGAACATGACTGGGACCCAGAAGGTTGGTGGTTCAGGCCCCGGTTTAGCCATGATAATATCCGCACAGCTCTTGAGCAATACAAGCTCTTAACCTTGTATTGCTCCAGGGGGGATTGTCCCCTGCTTTATCTAATCAACTATAAGTCGCTTTTGATAAAAGCATCACCTAAATGAGAAATTCAATTCAATTGCTCTGGATACGAGCATCTGCTCATTTCACAAGCTCTGGCAGATCCGTGATTTGAGAAAACCACAAATCTCTTTGTAAATAAGAACACCGCACTGTTGTGGCTGTGGCCCTAGGCTATGGGAGAATTTACATCTGACATTTAGATGTCTTATCTTTAAACTTTCACTGCTCGCCATTGTCCCTTGGAAATTTTATTGATGACAGCTTGGCCTAAAGTTCATATTCCCTTCTTTGCACTGCTTCATTTTGTGTGACCCTCACGATATCGCCATCCCGCTGCTTCCAGGTTAAAGTTGTACGTTCAGGCCCTGAAGAACATTGTCAACATTGAAGAATTTGTGTAATTCTTTTCTAAGCAACTTCATTCTCAAAACTGATTCTGATCGTTGCAAAACGAACTCCCACCGGGGCTACGCTGGCGTCAATCAAGTGTTAACTTGTTAACGTTTTCAAAGGTCAACCCTTTGAAGGGGAGATTTTTTGGAGTGTTTTTTTTGTGTGTTTCTTTTATGTCGGTGTTCTAGTTTGCTTCCATTGCTTTGCGTTACCAGTAGTGATTGTTACATCAGTATTAGAATGTAATAACACTGTCATCACATATTTGTGATCTGACACCTTCTGCAAGGGTTAAAGAACATGTTTTAGACAGGCACGTGCCGCGCCCAGGGGGGGACTGTTAGGGTTAGGGGGAGGGCTGTGCGGCCTTTCCCCTGATTGATCACCTGTTCGGAGGTCAGCACGGAGGGTTGTCTGCCTGCTGCTCACCCGATGCCGAGGGCCCCGGTCGTCGGACCAGAACGGTCCAGATGTTGCCGCAGACATTGCGGGTGGAACAGGGGTCGGGACAGGCCACCGGCGGGGAGGGGGGCGGTTTGAACAGCTGTGCAGCGATAGAAGAGGTCACCCAGGGTCCCCTCAGGACGCATCGGTCAGGCCAGAGCCCTGCCGTCTGTCTCCCTGCCAAACCCCCCACTCCATCTTACTGCTCACATTTACATACGGGCTGCAGAAACCGCAGACAGGGCCAGATGCTAGGTACCATTGTGATAGTCTTTTCATGGAAATGTCTTCTTTTTTCTTGCCAATAGGAGGCTCAGAAGACCTGTGGAGGTCTGAAATTGGAAGTCGTCTGTATATATTGGGCAGTCTGTAGCGTAGTGGTTAGGGTAAATGACTGGGATACGCAAGGTTGGTGGTTCTAATCCCGGTGTAGCCACAATAATATCCTCCTGCAGTAAGGCCCTTAACCCTGCATTGCTCCAGGGGAGGATTGTCTCCTGCTTAGTCTAATCAACTGTATGTCGCTCTGGATAAGATGCCAATATGCCAATAATGTAATGTAATGTATATATGATGGCTGGACTCTTCATGAGTTATGGCTCACAATCTGTGAGAAGGTCATGTGGGACCTCAAGCTTGAGTTGTGTCCGCTTACCACGTTTAAGTGCACCCTTTGCAAGTCACTTCAGCTGAAAGAGACTTGTTACCTGGTGTGTACGGCCGATGAGACTGAACGTCCTTAGGAACGCCGGTCTCTCATTGGCAGTTGTGCAGACAGGTGGGCGGCTGGGGTTGCCACTTCACACAGTGTTCAATCAACCCTAACGGCCGGGAGAGAGTCAGGCTAAAATACATAACGAGCGATCGAGGACATCTTTGCATCGCGATTAAAATTAGATTAAAATCAATGCCTCTCCTCGCAAGCCGGCGCGGAGGGGGCACTGCGGGTAGACGACCCGGCAGATCGGTTTAATGAGCGCGGAACGGGGCCCGACGCGACTCCGTTCCCCTCCGTCATTACGGCTCATTAGAATCATCATTAGGCCAGGCTTTCGGCTCCTTGTGCCGAGAGTCACCTGACTGGCCCCGACTCCAGCCGGCGGGGGTTCCGACGCGCGGCGTCGCAGAGAAGAAGGGGTTTCCACGGCAACGTGGGCAAAGGGGCCACGTCTTCAGCCGACGGGAGTCTTTCTTCCTACCCGCCTGGAATAGAGAAGGCCTCGCATGGTGGGGGAAACGATGACGGGTTCGCTCCGACGTGTTTTTCAACCGCCAACCCACCTCTCCCGCCCCCAAATTCTCATTTTCCATGAAGCTGAAAAGCTAAATATGAATGTATTTATAATTTTTTTTGAGGAGGGGGGCAGGTTTGAATCCTTGGAAGATTAAATGATGTCTAATGGGTCTGGAAATTGCATTATGGGGCAGGCTGGATTTTACTCGCCCCAGGTCCTCGGTGCTCTGGGGAGGGGCACGTTTCTTCTGTGGGGGGGCTCCTTTGTTTCTCAGCTGTGTCTGTGGAGGTTTTTAATTGGGCCTGGGGTAAGCTGTCTGACGTGCAGGATTCATTGAAGGTAGAGATTAAAGACGTCATGAATGCGCTGTTCTCTCCCTCTCTCTATCTCTCTCTCTCTTCTTCTCTGTCTTTCTGACTCTCATCTCTCTTCTAGCTGCATTCCCACTCTTTCTCTCGTCTCTTTCTCTCTGCTTTTCTCTCTGTGTCTCTCACCCTCTCTCTCTCTCCCTCCCTCGCTCTCTCCCTCTTCAGACACAAAGCTGTTATCATTGGTGGAAGCCGAGCCAATGTCTCTCCCTTCCAGAGGGGGCATGCTGATGACTCAAAATCACCCACATCGCTAATTCCAAAAACACAGATCCTGTCGTCTCTCTTCTGGTCTTCCAGCTTGGCTGTCGGCAGAGGGCCAGTCGTAGCCCGCGTCTTACATTACCGTTCTTTTCATCGAAAAAGCGTTTTAAAGACCAGAAATGTATCTGGGGGGGAATTAAATATGAACGAAATTACACTCTTGCTTTGAGATATGCCCCCCTACCCGCCCCCCCCCCCCCCCCCCTAATTTTAAACCATTTACCGCATGACCAGTCAAGGTCCACGTTTGTGAATCGCAATGCTTTCCGCAGCCCTTGAAATTCCAGGCTGCTTGTGTGGCCGGCAGGCCAGGGAATCGTCTCGCTTCCCGGCTAAAATCCCAGGGAATATCTTGGCGAGCGGCGAACGCGGGGAAGGGTGCGATAAGGGGCCGTGGTCTCTTTTCACCGTACAATTGAAACATAATTATTTCATGCCAGATTGTGTGCTCAGCAAAGCCCTGAATGGGGACGCCATTTAACTTTAATTAGGTGTGATTTATTCATTCTGACGCCATCGCTCACAGAAATTGGATCATCTGATTATAGTCAAGCATGAAAATGACCTGATTAAACACTTCATAAAATCTAGGGAGAGGAAGAAAAGGGAGAATTGTGGGTAGAACGTGGGGGTATTGGAGCAGCTGTGGAGGAGATGTTCACGGCCGAGCTGTCGTTTAGCGCCGCTACGTCGTTTAGCGCTGCTAGCGATCGGCGTCGTGAATTAAGCCGCCAAACGACTGCTGTAGACACTTGGCCATGTGTGCTGATATACTTGGAGTTGTTTTGCATTTAACCCCTTCAGTCCCAAGCCCAATATGAAGTGGCTCCACCCAAATCCCAGGGGGTTTTGATAAAGTTGAGAAATTAGTAGGTTTTTAATAGGGGCTCAAAACAATAGTATAGCGGTCATTTTGATATAAGGTTGAAAGTGCCAAATAGAGCTTTTGCAGTAGTTACCTGAGTGCCATGTGGCAATCTTGGGACTTGAAAGGGTTAAGAGAAAAAATGGGAAATTTAATTCACAGGAGTGGAGTTGAAGTGACACAGGAAGTGAGTTGATTTGTGTCTGTGTGTGTGTTCACGTCTGCAGGTGTGACGGCGAATGAGATTCGCGAATCCAAGACTTGCAGCGCGACCAAAGTCTCGGGGCTCCAGCGCAGTCAGGAGCAGAGTATCGAGGCCCCATTCGCCGCCGCCGTCTCCAGCCCCGCCCCCACCCCGGCGACCCCGCCCCCTGGCTCCCCCGCCCGCGCTGACCCGGCGGCTGGCCTCCCCCCCAGGCCCCGGATCGCCACCCCCGCCGCCCCTGCCCGTCAAGAAGGAGGCGGCTCCGCCCATCCCCACCCCTCCTCTTCCCCCTCCGCCGCTGAGGGCCCAATCACAGCCGCTCCAGGAGCTGCGGGTCCCGCCCCCTCCCCACCACGCCCCGCCCATAATCAATCACCAACTGCACCACCCACTGCAGTACAGCAATCTGCACAACATCAGGTAAGACTCTGCCCTGCACCCTGCGCCCTGCGCCCTGCGCCCTGTCTTCCGTCTTTGCCAAGTTATACTCGTCGCTAGTCAGGCTCATAAGCAAATGGAGTGTTTCTGATGCTAGATAAGTTGCAATAGGATGATGAACCTTTTCTTGAACTTTGTGTGGAACTTCTGTAAGCTGTCAATCTTGTACCCACTCAAAATTGAACCAATCCAAAGGCTTTGTTTGCTGCAGCAAAGCGTATCACTAGTGTTACCTTGTTGTAGCTCTGTCGCTGTTTTTGGAGTAACAGTGCCCCCATCTTTAGAGGTACGTCTGGCCCAAGATTTGCGCTTTGCCAATAAGTGACAGTTACTTCAACTGAATCGCAATCTTGTGTAGGCGGGACTCCAGCAGGGAAGCCTGATTCGAACGAACTGAGATAAGGGGCTCTCTTTTCCATGGAAGTCCTGGCCAGGTTTAAGCGCCCGGCAGATTTCAGAGCAGATTTAGGAGCCTGACTGGCAGGGTACATGTGTTTTCGGTTTAACGTTGGAACAGGGTTAATCTCTGTCGCCGCGCGCGATTGGTCATGATCACGGAAGCGGTTCTCTGGTCCAGGAGGGCGTTACATTGTTCACGCTCTGAGTGTTTGTGCGATCGTCTGCAGATCGGGAAAATCATTCACTTTTATTTTTATTCATTTGAGGGCTTTTTATTTATTTATTTATTTATTTATTTTTTACCTCACAGCTCAGAGGCCGTATTACAGACACTTCCTATCTTAAGTCCAAAGTTAAGGTTGGACAAGTATAAGATAGGATTTTTCACCAATTCGTATTACAAAAGCATCTTAACTAAGTTTGGGAATCTTATCTTATTTTACCCCATCCTTACCTTTCTCGGATTAAGAAATCTTGAGTAAAAATCAGAAATCGATTGTCAACTTTCATGTCTGTTGCCTAATAACTGACGGCACTTTTTAAATATTGTGCACAACTGATTGGTTGGGTAAATAAACAAACCAAACGTAAGTTACGTTAGCAGAGACAAGCGCAGGTTGGCGATTGAAGCCTGGGACCGCTATGGCCATAGGTCATAGGGCTGTTTAGTTTCATTTAAACTTTGGGAGAGACACACTGCTGGTCTTGTATAGTTACAGGTCTCCCACGCATACAAACGGTCTTGCAGTTCATACAAAAGTAGTGGAGGTGACATGTCCCTATGTCAAACCTGTGTGTATGACTAGGGCACGGTATGTCCTAATCACAACACCAATATTGGTGCCACATTAGCTACCTCCAAAAACGCCAAGCAAAACGTTAATTATGAAGTTATGAGTATTAAGTGTTGTTGTGTGCTGTTTATTCTAAAGAAGGTGGCATTAGGATCAGGCACCGTTAGCCAGCTTGCTAGCCTTAGCGACTGTTTTAATAAATGTTAACAGTTACTTCCAGAAGCTATGAATAATGTTGGGACACCAAGAGGATTATCCTTTTGAAAAAGAACATAGGAACTTTTGCTCTGTAATGGCTATTTTCTGAAATCAGGTCCTAACTGAAATTACCATGGTAACAATACAGATAGGATAGGATTTCAGAGTTTCTGCCTTATGTCCCTGGTCTTCTGCTACTCTGTAAAGCAGGGGTCCTCACTCCTCGTCCTGGAGAGCCGCAGGCTGTAGCTGGTTTTTGTTTACACCTTAATATCAGCAACCGATTCAGACCCAAGAAACCAGGTGAAGTGAGCTGACTGTGTAATTAACTGCTTTAATTGATCAAGTCAAAAGAAGTGCCGAGTAACAACAAAAGCCAGCAAAGCCCTGCGGCTCCAGGAGTGAGGACCACTGCTGTAAAGTGTCTTTGTGACTTATTCATGTAATACAAATAATAATTGAATATAATTGTTGAGCATTAATCCTCGCTCTTCTGTCCCCTGCAGTCGGAGCAGCAGCAGTAGCAGTAGCCTAGCGGGGGTCGGCCTCCCCAAACACCACCTGCCCCCCTCCCCCCACATCAACAGCCTCCCCCCCTCCACCCCGGCCCTGCCCCTCTCCATCGCCAACCTCTCCGGGTCCCACTATTCACTGCCGCCCCCTGCGCATCGCCACCCGGCCATGTTCGCTACCCCTGCCACACTGCCGCCACCTCCCACCTTACCGACCAACGGCCTCGTGGTCCCAGGGCACCCCACTGGAACCGCCTACCCAGGTAGGAAGTCACTGTAGGAGCACGGCATTCTGGGACTTGTAGTCCCGTTGTAATCAGCCAGTTCAAGCCTACTTTTACAATGTGATTAAGCTTTCAGAATCCCAGGGGTAGAAAACAGCCCTGTTTACACATCAAGTATTCATTAAATTTTAAATGGTTTTCTTGTAGATTTAGCATGTTGACATTATATATTTTTTAAAATATTATAACAGGGTGAAAAAGGCAGTTTATCAAAAAGGAAAATGGCCTCTTCATGAACATGATTATCTTCATTAATGCAGATCAATTAAAACTTGCGTAACTCAAATCACAAAGTGAGCAAGTGTTGAGATTTCCCTTGACAAGCCATACCAAGCTGACACGGGGTTTGCGCAGTACTTAATCAGTGTACTGACAAATTGTTCCAGCTTATATAGCCAGTGTAGTTGTTTCCTTGTAGACAGCTCCCTTGCCATGCAAGGTTTCGGAAATTGGCGGGGAAAAAATAATAAACTATGAAGTGTTGTAGCACTTAAGCCAAAGTGGTGATTAAATTACTTGGCCTGCCAAGATCAACCAGTGTTGTAGTCAGAGCAGTAAAACTGAAAGCACCAGTGTAAACGTACTGACTCACTGTGGTCATTAAAGATCCCAGAACACTTTTAGAAAGAGCAGGGGTGTTAATCCCAGTGTCCGGGCCAAATTCCCACTAAAGCCGACGCCTAATCGCCACTGCATCCGATTGGCTACATGGCCGCACTTAACAATCAGGGTACATGAATTGCCATTAACTAATGTAGTTGTTAACATGAATTAATTGATGTAAAAATACATGAATTAAGCATGGCATTAAATTAACTTTTCATTAGTTCATGTATTTTCTTTTTAGTTTTTTTTACCAACTAATGTTTTAGTTACATTCATATTTTTACATTAGCAAACCATAGGATAAATCTGTTTATGAATTTGTTAACCATGAGCAAATTCAACGTGTTTTTTTCATTCCAATATGAATTGGCATTAACTAATGTTGTTAACATGAATGAATGCTGTACAAATACTTAAACAAAGCTGCACGCATTAACTTCAGTAGTTAAGGACATACATTAGTTAATGCCAATTAATGTAACCTTATGGGAGTGTTACTGCCGACAATCCTGTGCGTTCCCACATACCTGCCTTCCCCAGGTCACTTTCTCAGGTGATCGACCTGGTAAAATACAGGTACAATAATTGAAAAAGTACAATAACATAAGCTGCTTTTCATGTTCCCGATGTTTCCGAGACATTAGGCATTCGGCAGGGGTCTTTAGAGGCCCTGTGTGACCGCGTTTAGCGTTATAATTTCACACAGCGGTAAGTCCACGTTCTGTCTGTTTCCAGTCATATTATTCTCAGTGAAACGGATATGAATGAGGCGCCGGAGCAGGTCTGTGCGTTCGCCGACCCTGATGGTATCAGATAATGAATTTGTCTCTGTAAAATAAAATCTGCAGAACCTAGTAAATGTGATAATTGGAAATCATCAACGAGAGCAGGTTCGCACCAAATCGTATTTTCATATTTACGTGCTTCAGTCTCTCAAAAGTGTATGTTTTGTAATGCGAAAGATTTATTGAACAGGTTTTTACAATGGTGCTGGGTAAAATCTGGAAGAAATTGTTTTTTAAATTCACACAAGGGAGTTAGACCACGGATCTCAAACTCCAGTCCAGATAGGACCATGGTGTCTCCAGATTTCTGGTGTACTTCAGCAGTTAAGCGCATAGTTTAAGTCTCTGATTGGCTATCAAGGTCACTTTTTGTTTCGGATGCTGAAAATGGAACGCTGATTTGAAAGTTAGCCACACAAACCTGCAGACACTGCAGATTTCTTGGGCAGGAGATCGCAAGCGCTCGGCTAGATTAAAGGAACTGTCTTGTATCTGTCAGCAAACACCACAGGATTCTAAACCTTTCTTTTTTGAAACTGCCTTTAATTACCTGTTAAAAAAACGATTTTAACGAAAGGAGGGGGAAGTACATTGTGAGTATTTCCATTGATACGTCTGTGTAAGGAATAGCCGTAGATAGCAGCATAGTGTGTTACAAGCCTGTTAATGGAAAGACAGATCCCATTGCTTATCTACTTGAAGATGTGAAAGATTGCTTTCATTTAAGATTGTGTTTTTATTATTACCATCTGCAATATGTGTTTATGTGTGCCTGAGTACAAATATTTAATTACGAGCATCTGCACTGGGAGTTTGATATTCATACCTTTAGAGACTGAGAGAAGCTCGTATATCTGTTTGATTAACTCGACAGCATGCAGTAGGCCCAGGTGCACTAGACTTAGACAGGGATAAAATAGAGAGTATGTTTTCTGCTGGGATGACTCTTGGTGTTCTTTCTTGTCCTTAGATACCAGCCTGTTGATATCATTCAACCAACCAATCATGTATTGCCAGCCTCATTCGGGGATTCTGATTGGCACTTTGTCACAGGCAACTCTCTTACCACCACCAATGAGTCCTCACGTAGAAAGCCCTCACAGCATGAGCTGGAGAAACAGAGAATGCCAGGTGAATATTTTCTCTTTCTTCTCCGGTGTGAAGTCTGACTTGGCGCTCCGTTGCCTTTTTTGTCTCTCCTTCCTCTCCCTCCCTCCCTCCCCCCACCACCCCCCACTCCTTCCCCACTTTTTTTTTTGTTTTGTTTTTTCGTTTCCTCGCTCTCCTTTCTTGCAGAGCATGACCTCCTGAGGCAGGAGCTGAACAACCGCTTCCTGGTTCAAAGTTCAGAGCGGGGGCGGGGGCCCGCCGGCCCGACCCCCCTGGCCCCCGTCTCGCTCCTGAGGGCTGAGTTTCACCAACACCAGCACATGCACCAGCACCAACACACCCACCAGCACACCTTCACGCCTTACCCCCCCGCCGCCATGCTGGCTCCGCCCACCGCACCCCCCATGGTGCGGACCGCAGCCAGAAATGTGAGGATAAGTAAAAACAAATTCATTATGAAACGACTTCTAAAAACACTCCCACCTTCTCCCTCTCCGCCCACCCACCCAAAGAGATTACCAAAGTTCTGCACTCTCAGGAATAAACTGGCAGTGGAGGTTCAGTTTTGTACACTGAAAGTACAGTAATGTTTGGGTACAGATGAGTACTTTTTCAAGCGCAATAATGAATGATATATTGCTGGCTTGTGGTGCAATTTTGCGTTCCTATTGGTTACTGCCTCAGTGACAAGCATTTGAACTTTTTTAGACACTTTTCCTACCTTTATTTCTGAGAGTGTAAAAACAGAAAATACTACCTTTACCACCCTCCTGTCCCACCCCTGAATCCACCAACCCCATCCACCCCCCACCCCCCCAACCCCCGAAATGGCCAGCACCTCCTCCAAGTTATTGCTGCCCCATCCAGTCGGCTGTTAATCCCACTTCTCTACACTCACACACCTCTTTCAGCCGCAGTACTACTTACTTGGTTACTTCGTCTGCAACGTAAGGGAAAAAACTTTTTTTTGGAAGGTTCCGGTAATGCACCATCTTCCAATAACGTTCTCCAAGGTCTGTTAGAAAAGGGTTGGCCTTTAAAGTGTTACAAAGCAGTGAAGCCGTGCGTTCATCAACGCGGCGAGACGCAATCTCGCAAACGCATTTCACAAATCTATTGAGTAAAGCTAATATCTCTACTTCCTACCTAACC